>NW_014569759.1:221034-274912 GCF_001313835.1 Polistes canadensis | reverse complement strand
TTCGTTGTTAGAAAATAAATTAGTTAGTCAAGAAGTTGCACTTACTCGCTCCACAACGTATTAATCCTCAACGCATTTTTGTTATCCGTTTTTGTTCTTGTTTTCGTTTTGTTCTGTAATAGTTTATAAATAAATAAATGTTACATAAAAATAGTAGTGGTGATCAGAGTTCAAACCAATAGTATTCTAGTTCCTGATTCTTGCCGCTACAATGAGTTAAAAGATCATGTCTATCTTTTATCTTGTACAATTTTATCTTATTTTGTTTTTCTTTGTAGGAAGGAGAAATTATATATATAAAATGCAATTGTAAATGAAATAAAATATATGAGATAATGAAACTTGAATAGTTTCTATTTTGATTATTAGCGCGTATTATTTAAATAATCGATTATTCTCTCACATTGCTACTAATAATTATGCTTAGACGTACAATACATTTTAAAAATCGTGGATAAGTTGTATACGCAACTTTAATATTCAATAAAATGACAATCGCTATATATAATCGATAAAATGATCAATCATTACTTGCACAAAGAATTAAGTTTTTTGAATTGATTAACCTATTATGTATGTATACATTTACATAATATAATCAGTATAATCATCAAGTCACGTTCGCTGAATCTATTCATTATTAGGATCGGCATACAAATATCAGTCCAATGAAACGTAAGATTTATATTGTTAGAAATGCAAACAATTTAATACTAAAAGATATAAATATTTAAGTGTGACTCTTGCCAATCTTTTGCGATAACCTTCTATATATATGTTACCGTCAAAGCCGGAAATCATTCATTGCTAGTAATTCCTCGGCATTGTTATCAATGAAAAGCGCCTTTTGACGAAGTCGGAAATAAGACCACCCAATTCTTTTTTTTACAGTTTTTAAATAACACCGTCCAAAAAAAACAATTCCATTTGTTACACGGTTTATTTCCTTTAACGCAATTTCAAAATCATTTTCTTTGTACCCTCTAGTTTCATGGTAATACATTTAGTGAAATACTTTCATTGAGGTGAAGTACATATCATAAAATGTCTAACTTTTTTTAGGCAATCATTATTACGAAAAAATATCAACGAGAAAAAATAAATCGATTAATACACAAAAATATAATATTGGAATTTCACGTGTGCCATTGACCGACGTTCAAGAAATTACCGAATACGAAGATTCCACGGATAATTATCTTACTTCAATAAATAAATCAAAGGTACAAAAATAAATTGTTTTCTAGCAAATTCTATGTCGATATATATATATGTAAACATACGAATTTTTAGGAGATTGCATCGAAGAATAACAAATTTGGATGCAATACTTTGGTAAAGAAAAAGTTATTCGAAAAAGGAAAGAAAAATCAGATAACTAGAAAAAAAGAATCATCTAAATCTTCGATCGATAGTGAGATTCTACTGTATCATTTCCAATTTTTAAATATTATTTTTAGATAACATATAAATCTATTATATTACAGGTTCATCCAGTGCAAAATTATCTGTACGTTTGCGTGGTGGTACAGATTTTCTTCGACCTCAATTAGTAAGTGAATGATTGTAAAAAAAATTCACATATATATATATGATTATTGTTACGTAATCATTGTATGCATCACAGAAAACAAAAACGGTTCTCAATGATTATAAAGATCGTTTTCTTCGATCGAAAAATACTCAGAAACCAATCGTAACAAGAAAACAAAGTGAATTCAATAATCGTAAGATTTAGCACAATAATTTCGATCAATTATACAAATTATAGATGACTTTTTAATAATATAATTATTGAATAAATAATACAAATTTTTGCACATTTACATAGAAAAATTTGTCTATGGTAAAAGACAGAATAAATCACCATTAAAGTTGTCAAGTTTCCAGAAAGAAAGACAAAGCATTGAACAAACGAAGACACTAAACAATGTCAGTAAACTAACAGTTCTTCTCTTATATCTTCACTTTTTATTATCGTATTACTTATCTTTTTCTAAAAGTCAACGATTTGAGGAAATGTTGGAAATGTGTTAAACAGAAACTAAATACGAATAAATGATAACAGATTTACTAAAAATCTAATTAATAACAATAATATAGAAATTAGAAACACATTGATTTAACCCTTTCATTATAGCATGCTTTATACGATCAGTATATGGATTGTTAGTAACGAAAGGGTTAAGGTATAATTTGAGTTAGAAGTTGGATCTTGTTAAATGAAATAAATAAAAGGACTAAGACTTAATCTTGCATCAAAATATAATATAATAAGTAAATAATTACATAATTAATTGAAGCATGCTATACAGATATAGCAGAAATGTTATTATGTATTATTTTCTCTCTACAAGTGATAATTATATATTTTATACTATTATATTTCAACACTACATTTTATACGGAATATTATATCTGTTTCATCTATTATTTCGAAAATACCCGTGTAACGTCCCTCAGGTGCACTATCACTAATACTCACTTCATATTCACCGGAGGTATAAGTACCCTAGAAAATTTTAATCGATAAAATTATTACGTAAAGAATTAAAATTATTATGACAATCATTTTGATTAATTTTTTAATACTTACAGCAGGTACTGGACAATTCCCTTCATTAAAATCTGGACTATCAAACGATAAGAAATAACCTTTGAACATGTCGTCCGTACTCAAACTACATATATCCACATTTTGTTCCATCATTGAATTGCCATCTTCGTCGTTTATTTTTATGTGCACCTACAGTGATATTAAATTTATTTTTTATTATTCATTCGTACCAAAAAATCGAAAGATTCCGAATATAAACTTTTTGTTTTACAAATTATTAAAAAGCTATATTAAAATATATTTATATAAATAAATACCGCAACATTACTCGGGTTCAGTTCAGAATTTATGGTCAATTTTGAATTCATTATTCCATTATCGCTTGTATTAATTTCGTCTAACGATAATTTTCCCGAAGCAATGTTTTCTATGTCACAACCATTTAGTTTAATATCTCCTGCCTGTAGATATGATAATAAATTCATTGAACTATACAGATTTATTGAAAGTATTTATATTTATGCGAAAAGGAACTCACAACATGATATGGAAGTAATAAGGCGCACAATGCTGAAACGAAAAATGTTACAATAGCAGAATACATTTCGATTATTATTCACTTTTCGAGAAAAAATACAATTTCGTTGGTTCTAACTAACTTCTCATGTTCCTTTCAAAAGTCCTTTTATATAGTCGTTGGTGGATATGCGTGCATAGTTCTAGTAGAATGATTAAACGATACCTAATCTATACAAGATCTTTTTGTATTCACAGCTTCATTATTATTACATACTGATATTATACGTTAAAATAACTGAAAGCGTGGGAACAGGAAACAATAAAAATAAAACAATAAAGTAATTAATTTATTTTCCAGATTTCAACGATACATTTATTGTCAAGAAATAATATTTATTTGTGACATTGCACGTTTGTGACGTTACTTGTTATCGAATGATGAGAAAAAAATATATGTGTTACGATTAATTACGTTTATCATGTTAAAAGTAATGCGTAATATTTATTCTCTCTTTCCTGTTTCGATAATAAAAAAAACAAAGATATTCGGTTGATATACGTGAGAAATGAGGAATTAAAATTAGATTAAATATTAAAATGAAAATCGAGTATACTACTGATCAAAATTATTTGACCATCTTACAATATGATTAAGTGACTGTCGTATTCAATTTTTCCTTAATATTTGTATAGGAAATCAATTGTTTTCTAACAAAATTAATAATTACGTTCAATCTAAATGTCTTATCCATTGAAAAATAATTTAATTTGCCTTTCATACTCTTGGTATCCTAAATAAATTAATTATAATTATGCAGGATTTCTCACAGTAAATTGAGGGAATATTTTGCAAGTAGAACTAACAATAAGACAAAATTTTGATTTGAAGTTTATAATCTTTTAAAATAGGATCGCTATGTGTGGTTGTATTCGTGAAAGATCAAATATAGATAAATTAGATTAATTATCAAAATTTAAATCAAATATATCTAGGGGATTTTGTAAAAAAGTAATTTTTTCTTATATATTTCAAGAGTACAATTATTATACAATATTTTATATTCGTAATCTTTCGAGATAGGATCGTTATCGATATTCTTAAAGTATCTATATCCTTTATCGATACTATCGATAATATCGATAACTCGAAGTAATGTTTCAAGTTCGATTGGTGCACTGCACATGGTTCATCATGGCGTAAACTTAAGATATCAGAAATAAATGTTATCATCGGAAAGTAATCATTTCATGGTGGTTAATATTAAGAAGAAAATATAGAAATAACGAATTTATATATAACGTTTAGATTTATTAATCGAAACGATTAGAGAAAATAGATTAAATCAAACCAATGTAGATAGTTAAAGTTTGAGATGTGATTGTTTCGCTATGGTTGACAGCGGGGGTGTGTCGATTTAAAGGGCTATCTTTCAAATTCATTTCTTTTATAAATTGGTATTAAACTGTATTGTTAATAGAGTGCTCTTGTTCGTGCCTTTTATAGTTTTACTAAAATTTTAATTTGGATTACTTTCATCCTCCTACATCATTGTACTCAATTTTTCAGGAATAACAATTCTACGTAGATCCAAAAAGGTCAAACAAACATTCACATTATTTTCAATCGTAAATTACTTTTCTTGCTTCAATTTCTACAAATTCTTATTCTTTTGAAGTATTAAATTATTCATTTTTACGATTTTATAATGTAATTTTTGTAATATTCATTGTCAATCTAATTTGTATTAATAATTTAATGACGTTTAATTTTGTTCATATTACATGTATGTTTCTAGGCTTCTTTTTTATTATAATACATACATTATGCATGTTAAGATTTAATGAATAAAGTTAATTATAAATATCAATATTTGGAATGTCTTTGTTTCTAGGTTATACAAGTATTTGTTATTATTAGTTTTCGGTACAATTGAATCGTCAAGTATTATTAATGCAAAGTAATGTGCTGAAATCACGTATCGAATATTAGGATAGAAATGCCGTTGAATCCAGTGAATCATAATATATCTATGGATGCTACAGAAAGTGCTGGTACATCTGTTCATGTAACCACTACTTCCTGTACTCCACCTCCATCATATAACATTAATTTACCTCTCGAACATCCTTGTACATTACCCAGCGATTGTGGTGCACCACCTTCTTATCAAGAAGCCATAAATAATTATGGTAATTATAATTAAATGTTTACGCTACAAAATATTTCATTATTTATATAATCTTTCATTGAAATATGTTTTAACGATAAAAATACTTTTCTTTCAGCGCCTCCTCCTCCTTCGTATGATTCTTTATTTGGTCGAATAAGAGAGGTGCAAAAAGTCTCCAAGGGCGTATTTGATTTCATAAAAAATATTATTATTCTACTCGTGTGTACAAGTACGTGATCAATTTTTTTTTCTTTTAAATAATAATATTTTAAAATAATTTCTTTATCACAGACAATATATATATATATTTTTCACTTTGTTTCAGTCGGATTCACTATTATATTTGTTATGACAATTGTAATTCCAATATGCATGATTATTATTGGAGGAATGTATTTATACAAGTGTCCACAGGGTGAATACATACCTGTTTATTTATTAGTAGGTGGAATAATCGGCGTATTTAAACAATTATTACATTTATCTGCATATGTGAGACGACGAGAAGAAAGAGATGAAGAAAGGATTAGGCAATCAACAACGCAAACAGTAATTAATTGCTTCATGCTGGCCTGGCTTATAATTGGTAGACAAGTTTATTATAATCTTTAATTGTCTAGTATCTTAAGCCAATTTTGACAAGTTTATATTATCGCTGTTTCTTTTGCTATTTATCAGGTACTACATGGGTGTACCAGGCATACGAACCAAATTATGACTCATCCAAGGCGATATATTGCAACAAAACTTTATATTTATTTGCCTTTTGGTTGATAAACTCTATTTATATATGTTTCGGTATTTATATAGCAGGTTATTGCAGTTTTTCAGTAGCTAGTATTGCGTTTCAAAGGCCGCTACCTAATTTCATGTAAAAGACAATTTGAATCATTTGAAATGAGAAAAAAGAACCATTGTTAAATATTTCGGCATTTTGGGAGCAAAAAATGAGAATGTATGCAAAAAGACATTCATTGGCGGGAGTCACTCGATATTGGGGCACAAAAAATTCGTCCACGTTTATGTACCTGAGATACTTAAACGACAATTTATGCACAGATTACTTGCGTATTAGAAATACTACTATATACTTATACGTCTTATACTTATGAATTGAAGGTTGGTTATGAACAAGTTTTTCGTTCTTATTGACACATTAATTTATAGTAATTATAAATAATACTCACTCTTTCTAATTTCTAATTTGTAATCGGCTTAGACAAAATTTTAATCAATAATGATGTAAAAGAAGTATTTACTCTTAATTTGCCAGTGGCTGAATGGTTTATGTGAGAAAAGAAAAAGAAAAAAGAAAAAAAGAAAGAAGATGCTTTAATCACTTTAGGCTGTGGATATTTCGTGATAAACACGAATCTTAATCTTGTGCCAAGAGAAAGCAAGGTCGTAGGAGAAAACTATTTTGTTACTGCAGTATATATTGAATACAAGAAAAAATGTCGAATGCAATTCGTATTTGTGCACGTAAAATTGATATCTACGGCCTGGCATTAAGTCGCATATATGCTTTGACTTTAAAAATTCGATCTCTTATGTCTCGAATACATTTTTTTAATTAACATTAAAAATACCTTATCGATAACACTATTATAATCTCTTTTTAACAACAAATGATAGCTGTTCTTAAATGATCATAAGATAATTGTAAATGATCAAAGATCATCTTCACTTAGATGCGAAAAGAGGATTCATTACTTATGGTAAAAAAGACTGCGATATTTCGCGTTAACTTTATATTATTTTGCCCTCTCTTTCATTCTTTTAAGCCTTTAGCGACGTCCATTGGGCCTTCATTGTTAATGCGGTAAGATCTAATCTTATACCGCTATCTTTATTGTATAATCTCTATATCCTTCACTTGAAGATTTCAAATTTTCAAAAATATTTTATTGTGATATTAAAATACCTTCTTTTCGATATTTCGAGTTATGCGACACAATCATTATAAAGGCTGTAGTTATTCAAAATCATACTATTTTGAAAATAAGTACAGTACATCCAATTGGTATAAATATTTAGGTATATAGTGGAGGAATATTAATTTAAGAATAATGTATTATAGGCATAATGTTGTAACATCTTTTCCACTTTCATACATTTTTAGCTATTTTGTCTTCCTATTGAGTAAGTTATCAAATTAACTTTTCTACAAATGTGTGTGTGTCTGTAATAATTTCATTACTATATCGATTGACTAACACGCGCTTGCATTATACTGCATCTATAAACGTTGAGCAAGCTTGTGCTTTTCAATATAAAATCAAGTATTTTGTCGGCATTAAAAACTTAATATTGGAAAAAGCTGAATATTAGATTTGTACATATATATATAATATATATATATATATATAACATGTGATTCTAACACACGTTTATTACGAATGAGTATATTACTCGCATGGCATTTATCGCTAATTAAATAACATTACACTATTAATTATCCTGGCAAAACACATATTTAATGTAAAAGTAGTGTGTATCTGTAAAAAAATGATTCCCCTATTATATCATGTGCATTATTGTATGCACTTACGCACATTTCTTATTATAATTTTCTAAATAAACGGCTTAAGATTAACCGTTTGTATTATCTCTTCAACGTGAAACGATAATCGTTCTTACTTTCGTAATGCAGCATTGTTTGCAATTTCAAAGTTCGTTAAATCTGGTCTTTTTTTATTTCGTTATGTTTATAATCATTAAAATCTTATAATTTCCAGAAATTTTTATTAAATACTATAGAGATAAATATTTAATAAATCAAATGCACTTAAATATATACTTGTAAATATTTCTGAATAGATTTATTGCAATCTAATAATTTATTATATTTTGTTAATATTAACTTTTTCGTTACGACTGCATATCATTACATGGTACGACTCCATATTGATCGCTAATAACGAAAGGGTTAATATAATAAATTTAATAGAATATGATAGGTTTAATATATATAACAAATAAAAAAAGAAAATAAAATTACCGTTGTCGTACCCAATCTTTTTTTTTTTTAAATGTTATATACTCAGTATTGAAGAGAGAACTTGCCTAAAATATTAAAAATAAAATAGGCAAGTGAGAAACAATTAATAAAAATAAGTTAGCACGAAGGAAGAAGAAGAAGAAGAAGAAGAGAAGAAAAAAATGTATGATGGCAATATCACATAGAAGTTGGATTTTTATAATTTTAAAGAGCAAACGCATATTTTATATATCTTCTAGGTGAGTAATGAAGTCAGATGGTGGCCTTGGGGAAAAATTTTCTGCATTTTCGTAATCTTCGGCGTAATCTGCTAAATGATACTTTAAATATTCTTCCGGTTCCATCCAAGGCTCGTCATCGAGACACTTATCTGTTAAAGACTGCAACGATACCTGGAAGATATGAAGGAGTCAATAAATTTAAAGCAAGGAAGGAAGAAGGAAACATACAATTTGAAATCTTAGAAATATACCGGATACACAACGAATGTATATAATACATATCGTAATTAACGACGACTTAAAACAAATCGAAATGATGATCGAACGGAACAACACTCGACCCGGATATCGTTATTTTATTAATGAACATCCGAGTTGAATTGTCTGGCAAAAAGGACGAAAATAGAAAGCCGGAAATTCTCGTTAATATGAGAACAATCGAATAAGGTTCAGACGACCGTTTACTGTTAGCCCCGTACTACTTTACTTCCGGTTTCTCGATTTTCAGACATCGAAAAGGATCCGCTACGAAATGAAACTAAACTAAACTAAACGTAAGGAGGAAATTAATTGAATTTTATCACGTACCTTTTCGATATTAAATTAACAACAAAATTCGTAACTTTACTCTAAAAGAAGGTGCTCGGTGTTAGATTAAATTAAACGGGGACTTGGCTAATCTAGAGTACTTATTATATGTATGATTCATTCTGTGTGTAAGTGATAGCATGGTCGATAGATTTCTATATATATAAAAAAAAAAAAAAGAAGTTTAACGATATCATAATCGTCAAAAGTTTGTCACCTTTAACGTTAACACGAATGAAGAAGTTCTTTTTCTCGTCACAGCATAAGACGTCTTTAATTCATTTTAATATTTAAATTCAAATATATACATAGGATGAGATAAATGACTCATACAAAAAAAGGAAAAAAAAAATTAGTTGTGATCTTTTAGAATAAAATACCTCTTCCTGCAAAGGTACAGCTTCCGGTGGCAATAAATTAGGATTATATGGAGTTATGCAACGTGCACGCCACACAGGTAGAATACCCTTTTTTAATGGAACCGGTTGTTCATCAAAAGATATTCCTTCCGCAGGTTTATCTTCGATCACTTCTTCTTCTGTTCTTGTATCTGCGTCCGTAGCCTGATCAAATATGCACATTTTTTACGAATTAATGTTTGCGAAAATCTATAACTAAAATTTGAAACAAACGTTAAGCGCACGTTATTTGAAAATTTGATCTCTGATTAATAATAAATAAATTACACAATATTTTATACAAATTTTCGTTATAAATTCAATGAAAAAAAAAATATAATTATATATTAATAGATATTAATATATATTTTAATATGCGGCAATCGCTTGTAATTTGTAATCCGATTATGGAATATTTAAAAAAAAATTCTTTCTTGTGACTTACCATATCAAAATCCTTAATTTCTTCCTCAGTTTGTTCGTAATCAGGATCTCGTAGATGTACGTAATGTCCGTGTTGCATGCACGCGTTCTCGAAGGTAAAACAACCGCGTCCTAATGGCTAAATTAGTAGGAGGTATAATATTAGAATAAAAAAATTGCATTTCCGTGTCAATTCGATTCGCGTGTATTACCAAATTTAATTCCCAATATCCGTGATATCGATGACGTGGGTATACGAATTGGCCGGGTCCTTGCATGCGATCTTTTATCCAAGTACCCATAAATTTAATCCCGGTTGCCGCGTATAGATACGTTCCCAAACCATGACGAAGATTCTTTTTCCAGGAACCTTCGTAAACGTCGTTATTCTCGTAGAAGTATACACCAAATCCATACTTAGTATCGCGCTTCCATTCGCCTGTTTTTAACGACATTCTTTCAAAAAGGTCTTTATTATTAATTTTCTTCTTTTTTCTTTTATTCTACTTCTCCATCTACGTTGATCTATCATCCTACGTAATACTTATAAAAATATCTGACACTATAATTACAGATTTACGTAATCGAGATATCGACACTCTGTTTTTTTTCCTTGGAATATCTTCTAACTTGTTGTTAGAAATAAAAAGCACCTTGATTTTATTATCTCTCGAATCTCTCAGGAGGAAGTGTCAATGGTCGCTCGTAATATAATCTCGTATTATATTTAGCAACGACGAATAAATGTTATACCTAGTCGAACTATTTACACTTTTCTCTTTTTCTTTCAATTTATCAAATATTTTTGTACCATTTATGTACAAGAAATAATAAAGTTACACACATAAACATACATATATACACGCATCGTGTTGGTGTAGGTATGCGCGCGCGTGTGTGTATGTGTACGTACGTTTACGATTTGGAAAAATATTTCTTCGAAGTTTCTAAGGTACGAAACGAAAATAATTGTGCGGATACACGTGTTGAGTGTCGACCCACGTCCAAGTGGCTTCTTTGAATCTGAATCGGATCCTATTTTCGTACATTCTTCCGTACCTTCGTATCGCGTTCCATCGGGGTACCAAAAAATCCCTTGGCCGTATTTAAGTCCCTGTCTCCATTCTCCATCGTATCGAGCACCGTTTTTGAACACATAGATACCTTTGCCATTTCTTAGCCCTTCACAATATTGGCCAACGTACATGTCTCCATTGGGTAACAAAGTTTTACCGAATCCATGTCGATCACCTTGCTCGTTTCTGTCCCCTTCGTACAACTAAAATTATAAATGTGCTACCAGTTTTCCATTAACGAGTTTACATTCAAAGATAATCGTGTATATATATATTGTTTTCATTTTTTCTCTTTGTGAATTCCATTAAAGTATATTAAAATAAAATATTAATTACGCCGAGAGGATTTTCTTCGACTTCTCCGTATTCGCCGGGAGTAAGCAGAAGTTCTGTCATTTTTATTAACACAAAAAGAAACTATTATATAATTATCGAGAAACCTACACAAGCGATTCTAATTTGTTTTTTTTTTCAATAAAATATACTAGATTAATGTAGTCACGCCTTTGCGTCATCATTGTCAATGCAATAACACGAGAGGCGCTCTCTTTGCTTTTAAAAGTAGAGAGAGATAGATATAAAATATATAAAAATAAAATAAAATAAAAAAAGAAAATGTGATCGAGAAATAAAAAACTTTTTCGACGTCCTACTTTGCGCGTGGTTAAAAAATATTTCTTTTTAGATTTAATTAGAACCTACGGGCTCTTACTTGTTTAATCTCAGATATTTTTCTCTTGTTCGGGCTTTTTTTTAATTACTCCCAGTCGAATAAATTAGTCTTATATATTTCTTAATTTTTATAAAAGAAAATCATACAAAAAGATATCAAAAGATAAATACGAATTTTACTTATATTTAAGTGTATATTATTTTTTGTTTGTTTTATTTTCTTCTTCTTCTTTCTTTTTTCTTTTTTTTTTTTCTTTTTTACACAGACACTAACAATAATAAGATATTATAAACATAATTGTACAATAAATTCATTCTCAATATTCTGAGTATACGTTCTTTTAATAGAGAAAAATTCTCGCAATTGTATTCACCTCGATACAAGATATACTTTCGATTATGTAATTTGTGTTGACGATTGTTTTTTTGTTGCATTATGTCAAAGAATCACCTGTGCGATCAATTAACACGACGACTGACTTACGATCGGATAATAATGATTTCGCCACGTCACCGACCGGTCAACAAACCGATCAAAGCTTGCTTCTCCTTTTCCTTTTTTCGTACAGTTTCCAAATTTCGTTGCTTCCATGAACTTTTTCGTAATTTTATTGGCCGAGATCCCACGTATCGTCCTAAAATAGAACAGGACATTAATAAACATGTTATTATCATAATCATTAAATAATTATGTTAAAAATATTTCTAAATAATATAATTTTGTATTTAATCTTTTCATTACATTATTAAATTTTTATATGAGTTGTTCATGTAAATGTTTTGACATATAGAAATCTCGATGTAGGGATTGAGATACGTATGTATTAACAAATTTTTATTCAAGAATAAAAATACTTCAAAATCTTTCTACAATGAATAAAATAAGCGAGCGATAAGTTCGATAAAAAATAATTTAAATAAATAAATCAATGAAATTTTAATGGTATCAATAAAACTGCAAATATATGTATCGTACGATCGTTTTTCATCGCGAATGAAGAATTTAATAATGTCATACGTTTATATCTATAAACAAAAATAATGAAAGTAATTAAAGTCAATAAACTTTAGAAATTCCACACGATCAAAGAGAATGAAAAAAGAGAGAGAGTAAATAATGGTAAAATCATAATTTAATATGTATATTTGAATAAAATTTTATCTATGTGAATATTCGGAAAGAGAAAATAAACTATGTCAGGTATGAAGAAAAAGAGAGAGAGAAAAAGAAAAAGAGAACATTCCAGCAGCAACAGGTGATACCTACGACGTATTCTATTTCATATTTTCATTCTTCGTTTTTATTTTTTCTCAATTATATATTTCAATAAAAATTTTATATTGTACAAAAGTCTTTTAACGTCCACACGTATTTGAATGTCAACGAGAATATTTCTGAAGCATCCATTATTGCGACATACTCTACTTTTACGTAGCAACTTTTATCATATATATATTCTACGATATTATTGATATTCCTTTATATATGAAATCTGGCCTTCGAAAGAATTTTATCATTGCTTTTATTCTCTTTTAACAATTTACACGATGGTGGAAGGTGGAATGTGGAAAAAAATTGATTAACTCGAAATTTTTTTACTCGATAAAACACGTACGGTACAATCGTGCATGTATTTTCTTTTAATAAAAATCTAAAGAAGTGGAATTTGTTAAGGTTGACCATACGAAAGTAATAAACAAAAAAAGAATTAACAATACGTGTTTCGAATAAAAGTACGATTATTTTCAAAGTAGAGATATTTTGAGAAAAATCTTTCCCTTGAAACTAATAATTTCGATTAAAGTTAAAAATGTCTCATATTTTCATTCTAACAGATTTATAATTAAATAATTGAACAAAACAAAATAACAATATTTGTAGAAAAATAAGAGAAAATCGAAGAAGTTGTAAAAGACGTTCGTTAATAGAGAAGTTCGTAAACCAAATTCAACATCCTGAACTTTGTACTACGAACTCGTTTGACCCAAAGGATGATCTCGTTGTTAAGATTAGAGGAGGGTAAAGAAAAAAAACGAAGGAGAAGAAGAAAAAAGAAAAAAAGAAAAAAAGAAAAGGGACACGATATGACGGCAACGGGTCTGCGTGAAAAATAATTCGTGCGATACCAACGCAACTTGGTAAAACTCGAGATCCGAAAATACACAGCTTCGCAGAGTCATCAATGAGAATTCCCTCAATTTAATATACCCATGCTTCTCTTTCTCTCTCTCCCCTTCTATATTTATCTTTCGTTTTAGAACAAACAAAAAAAAAGAGAGAAGAGTTTTACGACACACCTACAACAGTCTAAAAAGAAACGAACAATGGGAAATTCGTAAGCTCGAGGCAGGAGGCACTCTTTTCCTTCTCCTTTCTCATAATCAAGCAAATACTTTCTCGTGACTAACTTTTTACAAGGTCTTAATCTAATTATTAGAAAAAAAAAAAAAAAATAAAAGATCGAGAACACAGATCAGAGGTGTGTGTGTGTGTGTGTAATTTTGTAATCAATGCTGCGCAAGGTTGCACCCAGGTATAAAACAAATTCATTCCACGTTGGTACCTCAAACGCATTTCAAATATCCATTCAAAAGTCATCATTTCTGTGTCTCGATCTGATTTATATATTATTCCAAGATTAAAAAATACAAAAGATAAGGAGCAAGAGGAAAGAGTTAAAAGTACTCATTAAAAATCGCTTACCAAGGTCACCAATATGAGATGTAAACAGGTCAGGGTATATACACCATGGCCACGGTCACGTATTCCATTAAGTTAAGTAAGGAAGATGTAATTAATTTAATCGTGAGGATGCTTAAATACGGCGGACCCATGACCTGAAACGTGTCCTTTCCCTCGATCTTTTAATCTGGCTTTTGGTGTCAGCCGATATAAGGGTAAACAAAATAAAGGATAAAAAGAAAATAGAGAGAGAGAGAAAACGGGAAGGGTTAAAAAGTAATTAGTTCAAGATATTCGTATATAAGAAAATATCTTAAGTCCGATCGATTGTTCCGAAAGGTATCATCATCGAAGAAGAAAAAACATTGAACATTTGCCCATTTCTAGGATTGTTTAGATTGTTAGAAAAAAAAAAAGAAAAAAAACACATTTAATCGATGACCGGTGAGTCGACATTTTTAATATCAAATCTATAATAATCTATCGAGATAATAATGGCGATAAAGACGACGGTATCGTGTCGCGTTTATATTTTATAATATTTCCTGTGGTTGGATCGATAAATAGTAGATAAAAGTACAAGAAGATAACGTTAAACGTTTAATATGGGACGATAAACCGGAAAACGGATATTTTGATTATTTAATCGAACAAATATTAGCATAATTTTGCGATACTTTGATCATTTGAAACGAATTTTGGATTTCGCGTGTCTCTTATTTTCTTTCTTTCTTTTTTTTTTTTTTTTTTTTTTTTTTTTTTTTTTTTATTCGCATACGAAATAATCAAATATGTTTTCTATATTTTACTTCGAGAAATCTTACGTCGCCCACGCAATTTCAAATTCCTTTCTAAATTTTTCTTCGAATTCCAAGAATAATCTGGCTGTTACATTCCTACCCCCTCAGTTTATATGAAAACTTCTGTCAACGGCCACGAATGCTACAAACATTCAAAGATTCATACGAGCCAACGCGGCTCAGTATTTCTTCCTTCTTAAAGATCTTGGTAATAGGTGCGAGAGACATCGTCGTTTTAAAATAAATCATGTTGCTCGGATTGTTTATATTCTTTGCTCGGAAAAATAGACTCGAGGAAAAAAGAGAAATAGCAAAAGAAACACAGAGAAAGAAAGAGAGAGAAAAATATCTTGTTACTGTTTTAAAATACATTCGATTGTAGTTTTAATTAATTGTAAATAATTTTAATTAAAAATTTTATTCGATTAAAAATAAATGTTTAATTTTGCGAACGATCATCATTCCACGCTCTACAATATTAAATTACAATAATAAGATAAATTTAGAATAAATAAATTATAAAGGATCTGTGCGAATCCGTCCGCTCGTACGATTACTCGAACTACTTGTTGCGTCTGACTAATATCGGAATGTATCACTTAGCATAGGATGGCTAGGCATACGCGATTTCAGTTTTCTTTTTCGTTATCTCGTTTTTTTCTATCTCTTCTTTTTTGATACGCCCACGATATAATAACAAAAGAAAGTTCCCTCCCCCCCCGGGCGATTTCTCTCTGTGTGTTTTTACAATCAATCCAAAGTGTATTTTTTGTTCCTGTTAGAATCGAGAATATTACGAAATGTGGTTGACACATAACAATAATAAAAGTTTTTGATGAACTTAGACTTGCAATTAGTTAAATTGCAAAAGAGGGAGAGAGAGAGAGAGAGAGAGAAAATGATTATACAATTTGTGTTAACAATTTTTATTAAAGAATTTAAATAGATATTTTTTTAGAAAAGAAAATAAAAAATTAACGAGTTATTTGATGATAATAAAATAATTACGAAAATTTATTGAATTGATTTGAATTTAATTGAGATGACAATTTGTACGAAAAAATTAATTACAAAAAATATTAGTAGACATTCTTGATAGAAGCTAGGAATATATTCGTACGTCATTGAACTCTTAAGTAAAGTAAATGAGATCCTAGAGAATAAGATATCGCGTCGCAAGAAGTTCCATGACGGTTAATAAAGATTTCTACGGACATCCGCGAGTTATTTCGTGTTGCGAGTAGCAAAGCATGGGAGAGATGATCTGATTCATCCGATGGCCGCAAACAAGAAGAAGATGAAGAGGAAGAAGAATAAAAAAAAAAAAGATAAGAGGAGGATACACAGTAAAGTGAATACGCGTCGTAATTGTGTGTGTGTGTGTGTATGTTGCGTCTTTCGAAACCTGACAAAATGAGAGACAAAAAGGAAAAGAAATCAAATCGAAAAGGGAAAAAAGGGGAAAAAGAAAAAAAAAAAAAATTCAAGAGAGAAACGGCGGCAAACGGGTAACGCTTGAATGCGATTGGTTAGAAGTTGATAGGGTGGGAGGTACGAAGGCGACATCGAAAGGGTAGGGGTTGTTGAATGAGTACCACAGGACGCTCGACGTCGCGATGCATTCCGTCGCAGTTACCCTGACACGATATCATCGGTATCTCTGGGATGACTGAATTATCCCACCGAATGGAACCAAAACGAGTTTTAACTAATCGATTAATTAACGACGAGTAAAAAGAATTTGTTCTTGAGAATTATTACTTTTACGTAAGACGACCGAACGAACGACCGGTACCCTGTTTCCAAAGGTACGACTATTACTACTCTTTCTTTCTTTTTTTTTATTAATTATTAAAACCACTTCAAAGACACACTGGCATTATACGTGGATGGGTTGACAAGTTCTAATTCTTACATAGAAATAATTTATTTCTCGATCGAACTTTTTTCATTGTTATTCCAAAAATAAAATAAAATGTTTTCTCGTTGAGACTCAAATAACTTTTCAACTCATTCTCGTTTATTACAATTTATACACGAACACGTTTCTTTTACCATTAAAACTTCTTAAAATATATATATATTTTTAGTATATTTATATTAAAATTATTCTATGGGAACAAAGTTAAATATATTTGTTAAATTTATTGGTTTTAAAATTAATTCTGTCTCGCTAAATCGACGTCGATATGAAATGGATGAAGTTAAAAATCAAATGAAAAAGTTACATTATTTTGTTCTCATTCGAAAAAATTCGTCCCTGAATAGGTCTGACAAATTTGTTGAATATTTTCTTTTTTTTCTGTTCTTTTTTGTTCTTTTCTTTTATCATTCTTCAACAATTTTATTTATTATATTTTTTCTAAGTCTTCTTCCTGCAATCCAAGAAAATTCAATCATCTCGTTCATATAAATCGATATGAATTATTAAAAAATTCTTATCATTTAAATGGATTTTATATTGCTGTAGAAATAACGAATTATCCTAGTTCCATTCCAAGTATTACAAATCGTATCGAGATATTTCTTTCGTGGAAATCCAAACAGCGAGTGTGGAATAAAATGTAAATCATAAATCGATTAGGATTGATGATCGAATTACGCTATGCGTGATCGGATAAAAGTTCGATCGCATAATTCGTGTAATTTATCGACAAACATGTAACTCCTCGTATTCGCATAATTAAAAATTGTATCCTTTCCTCTTTTTCTTTTTTATCGTAGATTCATGCGTTTGTTTACTATGATTGGGAAACACACGAATATAAACTTACTAAAATTAGAAAGAATTTCTTATAAATAGAGTTCATTGCTGAAACATCGTGAAAATGTGATAAACATGTTAATCCATCGTTGGCAGACATATTTTAATCATTGAATTAATTAATTGCGCAGCGTGTTTTTATTTGACGAAATAAAATCACTCAAAATTTCGATCAAATGTTTTTTTACTTATTACAGAGGGACATAACCGAGGAAAGTTTAAGCGCTGATTTTTCTGATTAAAAAATAATAAACGATTTTCCAAAACGAGAAACGAGAAACGAGATAATGAGAGCAATAGAGGATGTCTTTCTTATCTTAGGACTGAATATATTTCGGTTGCTAACGATTTATGCTGCACCCTTATCGAGCCCAAAAATTGACTGGGAAAAAGGAGACAATTTGACACCTGTTATCACGACAGATTGCGCGACAAATCTACGATGCTTGGAAGTGTTACCACTTGAACCAGTTTCTGGCGATGCGATCATTATACCCGAGGATATATCAGAGACAAGGTATTTTAACAAATGTTTAAATTAAAAACGTGATTCATTAAAGTAAAATCTCTCAGAGAAGTTTCTAAATAAATTGTGCTCGATAATAAATAAACTGGAAGTAAAATAATTTTGCTGTATTCTAAAACAACAACAGTTGCATCGATAACAATCTCGTAAAATCTTTGATTTCAATAAAAAAATAAGAATACTCTCTTAAGCGAGGACGTAACGAATTATTTTTAATTCGGTTAGTATCACGAAATCGATATGGAATTTACAAAACAGGTCAATAAAAATGTTTCAATTGATAGACGGTCTTAAGTATTGCACAAATGCAATGTGTAAATGTATTCAAAAGCGCATATATTCGGTTATAATGACAGCCTAATATACCCACGCACGATCTTTGGTATGCCAATGAAATAACTACTCTGTGATATTTTCAGATTACAAACTAGACGACAGATTACAAATGCAGGAACTGACTCAGTATTACAATCATGGAAAGACAGTGCTCCTATTTTGGAGAGCGAATCTCGGCCATTATTACCGACTAAACGAATCTCAAATAAAATGATTAAAAAGGACTCATTGTTGTCACATGGTTGGGGTGCGGGTGGTATGCCTTTTTCTGTTCTTTACATGACACCACATGGATCTAGGCTCAATCATGGTAGCAACACTGCAACGGGTAAGATATGGAAGCATAGAAGTATTGCTTCTAAATGAAGATTTCTACTCAACTCAATAAAAGTTGTAAAATAAGAGATTATTGTAACGTATTTGAATATACTGTTTGCACATTGTAGGAACGAGTCATCAACAAGATGTTGGAAAAACGATTGAAAATCCTACAGTGCCTTTAGTACAACCCAATAACCGAGTCGCTGCTAGAAATGGACCATCTGTGCAATCGAGACGACAATACCCAATAATACCTCAGCTCTTTATATCATACGGATGGGGAACACTTGGAAAATAGACGATACAGACTTGACGATTTAGTAGATAATTCTGAAGAACAAGACTTTGATCTCATTACTTTTTAAAACCATTCTGCGATCGCTTTATATTTAGAAAACATTTTGCCGATTTCATTCTATTCTATATCATAAATATATTTATAAATATAAATATATGTAATATATATAATCGTTATAGCTGAATAATTGCTAATAGTCGATTTAATTTATGTACATCTAATTCTTTGTAGATAAATACGTTAGAATGATTTAAAGCCGATGTAATACATTTTTCGAAATCTCACATATATCGTAGAATTCAAATAAAAGATAATATTAGAAAATTGTTATAGGTATCCCTCGATTAAAATAAGATAATTTGTTTTTGTACTCACCGTTCATTTCTTTCATAGCTTTGATAAAATCTTGTGGATCTTTAAAAGACACAAATCCAAAACCTTTAGTCTTGTTCGTTCGTTTGTCTCTAACTACTTTTGCTTTTTGAAAGCTAGGATATTTACCAAATACCCTAACAAGCATTTCATCAGTAACGTCATTTCCCAAATCACCGCAAAATATTCTGAAGTCATCTAAATATAATTAAAAAACAAACAACAAAGATTAGAAATGATTGCACATATGTTATTTGTTAATAAATATTTTAAACACCTACCTTCGTCCCATTCTAACAAAGAAGGGTCTTCCCAAGTTTGTCCACCAGCCATCCTGATAATTTTTTTATTTTTCTTCCCTTTATTTTTAGGATGACTTTCTTCGGCACTAGCATTTGCCATAATGGAACTGGCTTTTCCTTGACTAATGGCCAATTCTGCCGCCGTACTGACGCCTTTAACCTTTGGTTTCTTTTTACCTTCATCTTCTGGTATTTTTGTATTGATAATCTGTTCAATAATTTCTGGATGAATCATTGGTGCAGACGTAGATTCGTAAGTTTTTGGAGTTGCACTTAAACACGGATCCACCATATTTGGTAAATACGGATTACTTATCTGTGCAGGTGAAGAATATGTTGTAATAGGGACCGTACCTATAAATTAAAATTACCGTTAAATAGAATCATCTCAAAGAACAAATAATTTAGCATATATTTAACAATATTTAATATATTTACCTTGTCTAGCAACTTGTTGTGGTATTAACATTGGTGGTGGTGGAGGTGGCGGTGGCGGTGGAGGTGGTGGAGGGAAACCTATCATCGGTGGAAAAGCTAACGTTGCTGCAGCTGCTGCAACAACCGGTGTTGGAAGTTCATGTTGTTCTAATTGACGAGCTACTTGATTATACGTATTGGCTCCTATTACAGGTCTAACCATTGGAGTAACTAACTGTCCACCAATTTCAGCTTCAAACCTATGGATTTTGATTTATTAAATAGTTTGATTTACAAAATCAAATGAAAAGTTTCTATATCTTTGAAAATTATCTAAGGTTAAGTTGAATGATATTTTCCTCATTCCTATTTATTACCTGCTCATTTCATCTTCCATTTGTCTAAGTTTGTCCTCCATTTTTATGAAGTTTCTTCTACACTTTTTTCACAGAGAATATTCTGAAAAACTTTGTAAACTTTTATTAAATATAAATTAACAAGCAAACTTATGAGAATAACGTGAAGTAAAATATAATTCTCGTTTGGCTTGAAGTTAGTATCAATAAGGGTTCTCAACCTTTCGATCTTAAAATTATCACTGCGACAAAAACGCTAACTGGTAGTAGAGTCACAAAGTAGTATAAAATGCAAGCGTACGTTTTATGGGCGCATTTTTATTGAAATTAGACAATTATTTCAGCTTTTACATGATTGTAATCCTAAAGCATTAAAAAATTAATTTATCTATAAAAAATAGTAAAGAAGATTGTAGATTATATCAACTGTTGCTTGAAGTTATAGGAAATGTTAAAATTACTAGAATAGGACAAAAAATCACTGAGAAATTATTGGTAATACTGTAATCAGCTGATAAATTAGTAACAAACTTCAGTAGGCATAAAAGAAGAAACATGAATTCTTCGTTGAAATTAGTTTCAGTTATTTTTATAATTATTAATTTAATTAGCGATCATATTAATGCAGAACACGAGGAAGATCAATCAACCGATCTTTATGTCATCGAAGGGAAAGTATTCCCATGGGAAAACACTGCTTCAAGTGGTTGGCAGCTAATGACTCATGTTATGGCTAACGGTGGTGAACATTATGGATTTTTAAGGTAAATAATAATAATACACTTGTATATAAAATATAAAATTAATACGTTTCAAATAAATAATTAGACATTTACATTGTATATTCAATATATGTTATGTTGTTCATTTAAATTTGCAATCTTAATTAATTCTTTTAATAATGCAATTAATTTTTTCAGGGAAGATGGAACATTTGTCATTTCTAACGTGCCATCAGGTTCATATATAGTAGAAGTTGTCAATTCTAATTATTTCTATGAGCCTGTCAGAGTAGAAATTAATTCTAAAGGAAAATTCAGGGCACGAAAAGTTAATTTAATTCAAACTTCGCAAATCATTCAAGTACCATATCCATTAAAAATGAGACCACTTTCTCCGTTCCGTTATTTCCAAGTTAGGGAGCAATGGAGAGTAACAGATTTCTTATTTAATCCAATGGTAATTGTCAATAACATTCTTATTGCATTTATTTTTTATGTAACATTATAATTTTTTATCTATTAACTATATTTTGTTTTAGGTCCTGATGATGATCTTACCATTGATCCTAGTTATGATTATACCAAAAATTATAAATGATCCAGAAACTAGAAAGGTTTGTTGAAAATGAATTATAAAATTATGAGGTATTTAAATGTACCTAATTGTGTACAGTAGATTCCTGTATAACACGGCTTATATTTTAAGCTTTGTATGAATATAACCCATTTTTATGTATTTTTAGGATATGGAACAATTAAATAATCTAACAATTTATAACATGCCTGAAATGTCAGAAGTAATAACGTCATTTTTATCTGGCGGAGAAAAACAAAAAACAAAGGCAGTGAAAGCAGCTAAAAAAAGACAATAATGAAATAAGAAAATTAGTAATATATTTATACCTTTTTAGTCTTCAAATTTTTAATGTTTCATAAAATTGATTTTTGAAAGGAAAAGAAAATAACACACCTACACACACATTTGTAATCAAAATCAGCAATGAATATGATTACAGAGAAAATTGTGCATTGTTGATATATTAAAAATTCCACCGAAAATGTATATTTAATTGCAGGGTTAAATATTTCTACATTATTTTTTTGTGATATGTTTTTCATAATTATTTTGTTTATTTATAATATTCTATAGATAATAATTATATTCTAATATTTTCTTAATTGTATATACATTCTGTCATGATAAAAGTATGATTCATAGTGACACGAATATCAAATCTGGAAAGAAATTGATAACAAAAAAGTTCAGCTGCCTTTCTTGGAATTTTACTAACGATACCGACAAAAACCATTGACTAGGGATGACACATTAATGTTATCGGATGTGAATAAAAATAAATCTTTACTATACTTAAATAAAACTTAATATATACAAGATCGTCTACCATAAAATGACGTGACATATGAGACGATTAATATTAAGATATTCCAGATGTTACTATACCACACGTTTATTAATAAATAATTGAACGAAAAAAGGACTCTTCGTTATACCCAAAGAATAAATTCTATAATAAACAAGATAAAAAATGAATTATAAAATTATTTTATTTCTACGATCTATAAATAATCGATGTACAAATATTTTAAAAATAGGATTTAAACATAAAACATAGAGTTTAATATTAAATTCTTGCATTTAACAATCGTTGAAATAATTTATAAATAAATATAAGTAATTGGAAGATGTTTGTATGCACCTACGCGTTTTGGATTAATCCGTTCCTGCTACAAATATCTATCGTTAGAGTAGTTACAACATCGGACGATGATCGTACACATATCCAGGCGGATCTGAAAGCCCGAAGGTGAAAAAAAAATGGGTAAAGATGGCCGGTCTCGACTGTGATTCAGCGTTGGACGATGCGAGCTCCGAAACCCGCCGGTCTCTCCTTCTTCCTTCCAGGAATTCGTACACTGCCAATTGAGAGAGCCTTCGGCATCACGACTTCATTCAACAAGAGTAGCCCATACGTGATACGGATGGACAAGCCTATCCAAACTATAACTGTATTTTAATTCTTATCTTCGGTTTTTCTTCTTTGCACGTGGACGAGAATACGCACGCACCAAATAAACTGTATTATTCAACTTCGAAAATTCCACATTTTATTGCTAAGAAAATCCATCGATAACAACATTATTGTTTAGTTCAGTACGTATGTTTTGTATATTTTTAACATACGATACACTAACAAGTATAATTTTGTTAAAACGTAAGCTAATAAATAACATGTTCATCAATGTATAAAAATAATTTCGATACGTTTGACATAATCAACATTGTTTAGATCACATATTTTGTTATAGATTATATTGATTTATTAAATATCATAAAAAATATATCGAATAAGCATAATTCTATCTTCACAGTTACACAAATTAATAAAAATAAATTGTATTATTTATGTATGTGTTAGTTATTCCCGGAATTAGAAAATCTTCGCTAAATTATACATTCACTGATAACATAATCGTATTTTAACATTCACTAATTAAAAATTATCATCTTTTACAGTTTAAACAAAAAGAAAAAGAAACAAACAACGAATGGGTTGAAAATCTTCCAATTGCCGACGATCAGTCGAACGGATCTGATCGATCTCAGTGTTCTAGGATCCAATAAATCAAAGGTGAAGAAGTATTATCGTAATAAGGTCTCCTATGTCGAAGCTCGAACTCTTTCACTTAGTCACTTTCCACATCGACTGCACCGAACTGAATCCGTGAGAAACCTGTGTTCTTCAAACTAGGAAGAGCTTGATGACGCACGCAAATTACCAGGAAGAAATTGTCTTGTAAGTCGAAAGATACGCGACGACGAGTCAGCCGATGCGTGTGTCGTTGGAATACAAGACACGATTCCTCGCGTTTTCCTTCTCGTCCAAATTATTCAAATCGTCTTCGTGGTTGTTTTTATCGTTGATGTCGATGTCCATGAATCATTCGCGATCTACCACCAATGCAAAAATCAAGATCGAAGATCGAGAACGTTGCTCAACATCGAACAAGATGGTACAAATCACCCGATTGATCCTCAAAAACGAGGATCGTTTTAAATCGGCCGATGAGTTTTGTGTTTCTGAACATCAATCGAGTTTCACTTCAAAAAACAATGAGAAGAAAAAATCGAAAGAAGATTTTCGAAAAGAATTATTCAATTTCAACGAATCGACGAAAAACATAGATGAAAAATCAAATCACGACATTAGCACAAAACTCGAAACACTTCGAGTCTCTTCGAAAAGCTCTGCAGATATTTTCTATGAGATTTCCAAAAAGAAGATTATACGTCATATTGAAGATGATCAAGAAAATGATGTGGAAAAACAATTGGAATTAGAGGAAGGAGGATTGACTGATTCAAGTCCTGTTATGGTCCCATATGGCAAGTTTTTTGTTTATCTAAATTGTTGCATTTTGATTAAACAAATGATTACTTCGATCGGAATTTCAAAAAATGTTGATCTTTCTAGATCCATCCGAGTGGAATTCGAGTCACGTAGCATCGTGGATTTCATGGTGCTGTCGAGCATTTTCTATAAAAGAACCACCGACACCGAAGACTCTTCCATCGACCGGGAAGGAGTTGCTGAAGTTGTCATTGGAGGATTGGCAAGGTATTTCGGGTGGTCGAATTTTGGCGAGGCATTTGGGTTATCTGCGTTTACAGGCAACCGGTGTGCACAGTCCGGCGTTGCTTCAAGATGAGAAAGTGGAAGGTGAGTCAGATGTGCTTGCAAATGCATGTTGCGTAATCAAATTACACGAATCGATTGAAAGTTTTTTTTTAAATCTATCTTCTCTCTCTCTCTCTCTTTTTCTAAAAAAGAAGAAAGAAAATACGTGTCACGTAACAGGAGAATCGACGGCAAATAATTTCGTTATATTTCGGAATTTTCCTCAAACATTTCTCATTGGAAATTATAAAACAGGATAAACGATTCCTTCTAAATAAAAAAAAATAGTCTCTTAAGAGTTGTAAACGATTATTCGATTCGTTTATCTCATTCGTAATGCATTTCCCAATGTAAAGAAACTTCAACGATGGGAGCATTAACACGTTCCATGCAATAAATCTAAACGGCACAGGGTTGGTAAAGTTCAGGAGGGGTTAATAAGAGTTTCGATTCGGACCAAGAGTGACCGGAAGAAGTTAACCGTTCCCCAAGGATTGGTTCTAAGCTCTCAATGACCTTATCTGAACTCTTAACGAGGGTGCGATCTATTAGAGATAAAACCGGTCCAGCGGAAAAGTAAATATGGAGGGCGATAATGGTTTTATATCCGTCCGTTTCCATTCACACCCTCGAACTAAATTCGATCAAAAAGGGAAAAGACTTATGTCGATCGTTTGTACGTTTGTGACTGTGTGACTTTGAAATTCATTACAATCGATAAAAGACCGTTCAAATAGACGGACTTTCAAAGATATAGACTTGATGAAAGACAAGGAAAAATTCAAATCGGGGAAAAAAAAACAAAAAGATTGAAATACTATCAAGGAAAAGGAGTTAACGAAGAAGAGGTCAAAGACAAACGGCATAGGAGACTTAATTCTTTAGTTAAAAATCTATTACAAAAAGACGAACCCGATTAGATGCAAGAATACTATGACAAAATATTATATACAACAGATATACACACAGAAAATTAAGAGAACAATTAAAAGGAGAATACATTGATTTGTGAATGGAACAATTAATAACATTAATACTAATAACAAAATTCAATAGAAATCTTTAGCATACTTAAAATAATAACACACGTGAATAAAGTAACATAAAAAAAAAAATATTATAAGCAGACAGTAACGCAAAGTATAGTCAAAGTTAGGAACATGGAAATATAAACTCATAAGAGGAGTCGGAGGGGGTGACCTAAGTCAAAAGGTATTCCACAAAGACGAAAAGTTCAAGCTTTGGTAGTTGAAGAAGGAAAAGAATAGAATAGAAAAAGAGAAGGAAGAGAAGAAGAAGAAGAAGCAGCAGCAGTAATCTTGGCATGGTAAGCCCAAGAGATATATCGTCCGTTTGAATAACGTTGTACGTTCACGTTTAGAGTGAAAGAGAAAGAGAAACAGAGAGAGAGGTACCCGTTTATTAAACGAATCAGTGTTATCGCGGTGAGAGTGTCCTCATGAATAAACCATCGAGTGTTTAGGGCGGTGGAAAGATGGTGCCACGAGGGGTTACGGCCTTATGGGGCAAACTGCACCCCTACTCTCTAACCTCTCTTCTGCTCTTTCCTTCCTCTTCTTACCATCATTTCCTTCTCTCTCACTTCAACACCACCCTTTCTCTATCTTTCTTTATTTCTCTTTCCCTCTCGCTTACACTCAGAACCTGGGGAAATTTTGCGGACTGGGGGTTGACGCTAAGCTCGCCACAGGACGCGACTATATTGTTTTCTTGATGAGCGCGAAACATTCCCTCTTTGGTCTTCGACGTATGTGAAATGATTTTACGCCACGTGAGAACCTCGCGAGAATTTTTTACTCTTTTGCTAAATGAACCCATAGATTCTTGATTTCATCTCATTTGCATTTTCTATTCGATTCCTATAAAAAAAATTATTTGTTCTCTCATTGAAAATCACGAAATTCAAATCGCCATCAATCCAATTTTTCATTAAGGATGTTTGACTTTTTTGAGCTTTAAGCATTTTCAAATAAAATCATGAAAACATACTTTATAATGTAAGACAGGTGTGCACCTCCTGATCATAAAAGGTACTTGTGCCTTGGTCTCATTGTTTTATCTGTTTTTTTTTATAAAAATATGCATTTTCATACTTTAAAAAATCAAACAATATTATTGCTACGTATGTGCAACATTTTGTGCGTGTATACTTAAACATTTAGATGCAAATATTTTATACGTATTCCAATCGAACGATCATCTTTTTTCATGACAAAAAAATGTAAGAAACAATTTGATTGTGAGTATTTTTTGTATCAATCGATGGATCGTCTCAAGTACCAAAAAAAATTTCAATCAATTGTTTTAAACCGATTCCGTTAAATCAATTTCTTTTTTTGAGTATGAAAGGTCACGAAAAGGAAGTTGAATGGCGATGGGGGTTGAAAAGCAAAAAAAAGAAAAGAAAAAGAAACTTGAAGGAAAGTCTGAACGCATGGGCTGGCTGGCTGCTGGCAGTCTGAGGTTCAGGGGGTGACAATAGTCCTCGTGACGATGCAGGAGGGGGCGTAGAGGGTGGAGACAGTTTCGCTATGTATATACGTGAAGAGAAGTGCAAAGGTATTTCCAAAGAGTGGGGACGATAAGGGCTGAAATCAAAAGGGGGCATAGGTCTCTCAGTTTCATTCTATCCACCGACAAACGTGTCCGATTTCACTGATATTTTCTATCCATTTTCAATTGTTCCTTATACTCGTTAACTTCCAATTTGACGATTTATGAAAATACCATCAGGGTTTATTTAACAATAAAGTTTGCCTATTATATCGTGCTTCGTGAGATATCAGTTGTTCATTAGTTATTTATTTTTTTCCCTGTGAAAAAATAAAACAATTGTTTGTTTCAAATATGAGAAATTTAAAAATACATTTTGAAAAACTCAATCATTGATTGATATGAATTGTTGAAATTATTCATAAAACGAGAGCTATGGGTGATCCCTAACGGTGTTGCTATTAGTGCTTCGTTATTTTTTATTATACATTTTTAATGATGTGCTAAAAAAAATTACTATTCCCGTAGTGTCATTTTCTCGTAACTTGTGATGTTTAATAATAGCAATCAGAATGAGTTTCCTTATTACAAAAACATGCATTTTATTGGTCGATAAATGATAGTGCAGAAAATTTATATGAATTATGGAACACCCATTTATTCAAAGAATACTATAATAGAAAACAAGAAATTCTATAAATAGACTATTAATTTCTGAAACATGAACATAGTGCATAAGTTGCTGGATTAAGAAGTGTTAAGCCTAACTTAGAATCAATTTTTCAATCCCATTCTTGTAAATCTCAAATTTTTCAGGTAGACATTAAAAAATATTTGCATCTAAAAAAAACAAACAACAACAGTTGTTTACATATTTTCTGTATTATGTCTATCGTTTTACTTATCACTTGTTTCCCCAATTAAGCGTAAGATTGAAACTTCGTACATGGTAAACATCTTAACGGATTACTATGATAATATAAAGAAAATTCAAGTCAAATTGGAAGAAATTAATTTCAAAGAAACACCAATCGATGTATTTAAAAGGAAAAGAACGATGGGCCTATCATCCAGTGGTGTTTACACGGTGAATGATTAGGCAAACGTAATGTGGAGGATTCAGACTCACCCGCTGCGTCTTGAGCAGGACAGTGGATTACATCCTTCGGCAGCTGCGCTTATTTATAATGGTACATCATTTGGTATAGTCGTCTTAAGTGTTTTCTAATTTATTACTGTTTTGTTTTGTCTAAAAGAAAAGAAAAAAAGGATAAAAAAGCAAAACCAAACCACAGAGTACGATCTTTTGCCGTCGATTCTTACACATCATTTCGAGGAATACATTTATTATACATAAGATAGATCGATTAGTCATTTTCGTTTCTTTTATAAATTCTAAGAGTCCCAATCTTCTCCTACCCCTCATCCTTCCTAAAATTTATTTTCTTCTCGGTTATTATGATCGAGACATGTTTGATACTCGATGACGTAAGTTTGTCAATGTATTAATAGGAAAGTTAGCATAGGAGAGTGAGAGAGGAAGATATAAGGTGGTGGAGGAGAAGAAAAAAAGATGAAGATAAAGAAGGGATGAGAGATCCGACATGGCACTTGTAACGAATTTAACAACTCCACCTCAGACTCGAGGAGAAATATCAGATCGCATGCGTATTTCTGTTTCCTTCTCGTAGAAAGGTTCGGCCTCCTACAACGGACTTGCTCGCTGATTGGATCGACAGCTGGAGCCGGGGCTTCCGGGGCGGTCGGAGGCGGACAGGTTCAACTCTGGCAATTCCTGCTGGAGCTACTCTCGGATTCGTCCAATTCTTCCTGCATAGCGTGGGAGGGATCTGACGGGGAATTCAAGCTCACCGATCCGGACGAAGTCGCTAGAAGATGGGGAGAACGCAAAAGCAAACCTAATATGAACTATGATAAACTTTCGCGGGCACTCAGGTATACTATAAATATTATTATATTCTTTTCTAATAACAAATGTTTAATCTGTTTTTAATCCTTTGCACTCTAAGCAAAAGTAGTCAACAAGTACTTGGATAGTATAGTTGATCTTAGCAATGCAAATAATTAAATATGTTCAATTTATGTAAATAAATTAGATGTAATTGTTTTAATATGTATACAGGAGAAATAATAAATAATAATATAATATAATTATTTTATTATATATAGATATTACTACGATAAAAACATTATGACAAAAGTGCATGGGAAACGTTACGCGTACAAATTCGACTTTCATGGTCTAATGATAGCGTGCCAAGCACAAGCGGGAATCTCGATGGAACCACCCGTGTCTTCTCGAGGAACTGGACCAAACTGTCATCCTCATCACACGCATCATGCTCATCATCTTTATTCAACAGGAAGTACAACCGGAACTCAACATCATTCTATACCTCCGCCTCCTCCTCTACCACCTCCACCACCACCACCACATTATTGTTGGCCATATCATCGATATTCGCCACCAACGTAACGCCAACTCTTATTATTCCTCGAATTTATGAACAACGTGAATCTTTACAGAACTTTTTAACGAATCGAAGGAAACGTGTTTGATCATTGTTGTTAAATAAACATAAAGAGAATAACTCTTAATTCGATTTGATATGAACGCAATTATTGCGTTCAAGTTCGCATGTACAATTTTGGTGTATATTTTGTAAAACTACTTTCTATATATATATATATCTAATAAAAATCAACTTGTGATCAAGTAATGCAATACATATGTGTAAAGCTAAGGTATAATAAATAATAAGAAGCTAAAAATGTCAGCGCTTTTCTATTTAAAATCTTTTTTTTTTTTTATTAACAAAATGTTTAATGATATTTAATGTTTAATTAAATTAGTGATTCTTACTTTCTTGAATGTTTTTAATATTTTTTTTAAGAAAAAATAAAATTTATGTTACGTCATTTTTTTCAAATTTAAATTTAAACTACATTATCGACTATCGAGCAGGTAGATAGCATACAAGTTAGTTAGATAGTTCTACTTTATTGCATGTAGATGTCCATACATTCGCAAAAGCTAAAGGCAAATCGACAAGACGACGACAAGCAGCGACAATTCGCCTGATCACGAGGGGTATCTTTCTTTTCCCATTAATATATAAGCCGAATGTAGGCACGCTGTATTTAGGTGTTTTAAAAATCGTTTTATTAAGGTATCATCATTCACTTTTTGTTACAACAAAATATCAAACTGTAACCAGTAGTGTGAAAATATTAATATTTTATAATTATTTCAGCTTCTTGAATAAGTAAAAACATGTCTGATGTTGAAACGTAAGTGTGGTTAATGTACACAAATAATTGCATTCTTAATATGTTTAATACTTTACGAATAGTAATGTAATTATTAATTTACGATTCATGTTTTTTTCCAATTTTGTGTTCTAAGGGAATTAATTGTAACAGATACATAGAAATTTCCTAAAGCGTTAACCTTAACCTTTTTCTTTATGTCAATAATGTACGACTTTTTGTTATATAAATTTATTTATCGAATATAATTTATAGGAATGATGGACCCTCCTCAATTACAGCAGGAGGTCCCATGGACGTGAATACTGCTTTACAAGAAGTATTAAAAAATGCCCTCATTCACGATGGAGTCGTTCATGGACTCCACGAAGCAGCAAAGTCTCTTGATAAGTAAGTTTAATACAACAATCACTTGTAAAAGATATTAGAAACAATGAATGATGATATTTATGGCTCCCTCTTCTGAGAAGAACCCATATAAAATATCCATGCTGTTTCATGGCTTTGATTTCTGAAACAACAGCAAAAACAATGATATCATTTTAAAATTGATTGAGTTCAGTGTTTTTAATTATTATTTCCTTTTGTTTATCAGGAGACAAGCGATGCTCTGCATTTTAGCTGATAATTGTGACGAACCAATGTACAAAAAACTTGTTCAAGCTCTTTGTAATGAACATCAAATTCCTCTTATAAAAGTAGATAATAATAAAAAATTGGGTGAATGGGCTGGTCTATGCAAAATCGACAGTGCCGGTAAAGCTCGTAAAGTTGTTGGATGTTCTTGCGTCGTTATTAAGGTAAAAATTGTTAATGAAACTTACATTTAAAAATAATTTGGTATGTTGGGTATAAAATATTTTATATGATGATAATTATGGCTCCCTCTACTGAGTAGAACCCATAATATTAAATTGCAATGCTGTGATCATGCCTTTCTGATATGTAATAATAATTGTTACACTTTTTTTTACTAAAGAAATAGATCAAATACTTATAAAAGTTTAACGTTTGCAGGACTTTGGCGAAGACACACCAGCGAAAGATGTTCTTATGGAGTACTTGAAGCAAAGTTCTGTACATTAAAACTCTTTTAATAAAATATTACATATAATCATGGATATTTATTATTTATATCATAATAGGTATGAATTATTAAATTATACTTTTTTTAATTCCGATCTTAATTATCACCTCTACCATTAGTGATTTTCTCACAAATTTCTTTATGGTTAGACCAATCTTTTACCTGGCATTCTCTGCAAAAAATACTCAGTTTTCAATTTAATCATTTAAGTATCCAAATATTTTGCTATTCTTAATTAAAATTTACCTTCCACAGTACCACGCTTCCTTGCATTTGGAACAACGTTTCTTAGCTTGATCCTGACACAAGAAACATTTCTTAATATCTATACAATCTAATTTATCCAGGTCATAAGCATCGCTTAAAATTTGTGCTGAGTTTTTAATATAATCAGTGTCTTTGGTAAATATAGACTTTGCCTGATGTTTGGCTAATTTTTTCCACTTTTTGTTATATTTTTTTAAGATCATCGCTTTTATCTACAATTAAATTAAATTAATAAATGTTTCTAATATTCTTTGAGTCGAATAAAAAGTTGCTTCGTACTTTCTTAATAAATAACTTCAAGATTACATAACTTTGGTAATATTAATCGGATTTGCCAATAATTGGGTGTGTTATTAAAATACAAAAATATTTTCTTTACTTCTATAGAGAATGATATTTTTACCTGAGGAATTACTTCAACATAAATAGGACGAGATGTAGTTGACGAAGTTGATGACATACTTAAATAACTTAACCATCTCTTAAGATCTATTAGAGGTGCAATTTGATCTAATACGATTTCGTGCAAGTATTTATGTAACTGAAAGATAATAAGATTTTGTTATACCTAAATCTGTATCATTTATAAATATGATAAAAAGATACCTTTAGTAGATGCGATAGTCTATATTCAGTAATTTCATAATATGGAGCACACTTAGGATTGAGAAGTAATTCGCGCAAACCAAACCATATTTGTGCCTCTATTTTTGAAATTTTACCTTCATCTTTAACTTTGTTCCATTTTCCATCGTATAACAGAAGATTTCCTATTAATGCGGAATAAAATAATTAATTTTTTCCATTTAATAATTGACTGGCATTGAAAATAATTACCTTCGGAATCATTTTTTGTCCAGGGATGATTTTCGATTAGTTGAACAAGTAAATACGGAATGTCGTGTATGGATAACATTCGTAAAATTGCACTAAGTGGTAAACTATCTAAAAATTCAGCTAAATATCGTAGAATTGAAATGCATCTCATTCCAATGTCGAACTCAAGTTCTTTCTTCTTTTCTAATATTTCTTCTAAGCAAGAACTAAAACAAAGGAGTTAACATAATTACCTCGATGCTGTAATTAAAAGATTTTTTTTCATTTACCTAGAATCTTTCAAATTTTCATAGATTTCAACGTCATTTCTATTAAGAAGAACAGTCACACATTTAACTGCATAATCGATTAAATCAAGAACTGCATCATCCATCGTAATTGCGCTTTCGCAATGAAATAAAACGTTTTCTAATAATGAAGCTGCTACGTCCTCATGATAAAATACGCTAAATAACATGAACGTATTTTCTGGTTCGTTGTTTAATTCAATTAAAAGTGGAAATACTTTGTGCTTCCATATATCTATTTGAATTGCTTCGTAAATTAAATTTGGTATCTAATAAGAAAATGATATTGAGATAAATAATTATAAGTTTTATAATTAAGAGGATATTGTTCTAGAATAATTGTTTACCTTTTTTAAACAAACAAACCATTCTTTAATGCTCTCCTCTCGAAATTCATTAATTTCAAGAACACTTTGCTGATTTAACAGGATCAATCTTTTGTGAAATTCAAACCATCTAAGAAATAATGCAAATTTTTATTAAATATAAAGATACAAGTATTATATATTTATTGTGATGAATTAAAAAATAGTGTTATTTACTTTTTCGTGCAAATATCTTGCAAATCCGACATTTCTAAACTTTGTATATAAGTTTCTGCTTCCCATGGTGCAATTATATATTCAGTAGTTAATGACATTATAAAATTATTTTATTTAAATGATTACTTGCGTACCAGTATTGTCATAAAGCGTAAACCATTTGTAAATAATTTTGTGTATTTTTGTCACCCTGGTAATGGACATTGATTGATCAATAATAATAATAATAAATTCATATTTCTGCACTTTATTTTTGTTTAATATATAACAATTATTTATATGAATGTTAAGAAAATTGTTAATATTTCTAATTTAAAAGTTTCAAACTCTAATTCAAAAATTATATCATTAAGATTACTGTCGGTAATGTTACTATTACTATCAAATTTCCTCCCATCTAGCGCTGAACGCAAGACTTAGTTACCGTCAATTCATCAACCGTAGAAATGTGTGCAATTAATGTACAATTAATGTACAATTAAGAGTACTTATTCATTTTTTTCTGCAGTGGTTCGATTGCTTACTCCATAAACTCGGTAACTGGTACCCTCGTACAACGTTAGATAGCAAGTTATTCCACTCTTGTTATTTGATAATAATGTAGGAAACTATCTTATCGCATCGAACTTTCTTTTTAAAGCATTTCTGAACTCAACAACAATATTATGATTTATTGCATTTAAACAATATTACAAGTTACAATGGAATTAGAAACGTTGTTGCGAAAAAGTGCCTTAACAAATATATGTAAGTATTAAATAAAAAGTAATAATTATATTTTAGTTATATATTTTATTATTTTTTAAAAATGTAATTACACTAATGTCACTTTCCTTATATACTTTTTCAGTTGAAACTAAACAGGAAGAGAGTGAAAAAGTAGAAGATGAATATTTTCAAGAGATCTATGATCAGTGGAAAGGAACTAAAGCAAAAGATAAAGATTTAACTTATAAAGTGATACCTAAGTTTTATTTTAAGGTATACTGTTTAACAAATTTATGATAAATATAATAAAACATTATAAACAGTTTGATAAAAAATATGTACATGTATAGTTACCTAAAGAAGATGAGATACTACCACAAAAATTAAGAGAAGAAACACGTGCATTATTCCTACAAAGACGTTCACGTCAATTATTAGATAATAATGAATTAAAAGCACTATGGGTCTTGTTAGATAAATATCATAGTCCACCATTGTCAGGAGAAGAACAATTGATTAATTATGAGGATTTTAAGAAAGTTGGACAATTGGCCGGTACCAAATGTAGTCCTTATTTTACTGCAGTAGTTTTCGCAAAACTTCAACAAGGTGATCAACATGGAAGAATAAGTATTATGGCATTATTTAATTATGTTATGAGAAAAGTTTGGTTACATCAAACCCGTATTGGTCTTTCTTTATATGATGTCACTGGACAAGGATACCTCAGAGAATCTGTAAGTTCAATATTGTATTTTATGATTCACAAACTTGTTTTTTCTTTTTTCATATGGTTCTTATTTATTTTTATACAGGACCTGGAAAATTATATTTTAGAACTTATACCAACACTGCCGCAACTGGAAGGTCTTGAAAAATCATTCCATTCATTTTACGTGTGTACAGCTGTTAGAAAATTTTTATTCTTTTTGGATCCTCTTAGAACTGGAAGAGTTCGTATTCAAGATATTCTGGCATGCAGTTTTCTCGACGACCTATTAGAATTACGAGACGAAGACCTACCGAAAGATTTACAAGAAGCTAATTGGTTTTCAGCACCGTCTGCGCTTAAAGTTTATGGCCAGTATCTTAACCTTGATAGGGACCATAATGGAATGCTCAATAAAGAAGAACTTGCAGGGTTTGAATCTTATAAAATTTACTTTACACTTGTCTTGTTTTAATAGATAATAAAATAATTTCATTTATTTGATAGGTATGGAACAGGCACTTTAACCGGTGTATTTTTAGAAAGAGTATTTCAAGAATGTTTAACATACGAAGGAGAAATGGACTACAAAACTTATTTGGATTTTGTTTTGGCTTTGGAAAATCGTCACGAACCACAAAGCTTGCATTACCTGTTTCGAATATTAGATATTAATAATCGTGGTTATCTCGATACATTTTGTCTTAATTATTTTTTCCGAGTAAGTTTGCAATTGCTTGTTTCTTAAACAGAATGATTAGAGTTTATTAATAGTAATAATATTCTTAATTAATAGGCAATACAAGAACAAATGACAACGCATGGTCAAGAACCAGTAAGTTTTGAAGATGTAAAGGATGAAATATTTGATATGGTTAAACCAGCTAATCCATGTAAAATTACACTGCAAGATCTATTATCTTGGTAAGAGATAAATATATGTTTATCAAACGTATGTAATCCTTTCGTTGCATGCTTTGGCACGAATATTGTTCTATTTCAATTTACTTGTGCGTATATATCACAACTATTATATGGGTAGGTCGTTCATATGGGGACTTTACATGGACAATCCATGCATGATGAGTCACTAGTAATGAAAGAATTAATTCATTTTTAAATTATGCTTTTACATTCTTTTTTAGTGGTCAAGGTGATACGATGGTGAGCATTTTAATAGAATTTCATGGTTTTTGGGCGTATGAAAATCGTGAAGCTATGGCTGCCGACACAGGAGATGAGTCATCTCATGTTTGATAAATTAGAAACATGAAAAAATTTGTCAATCTGTAATCAAAGTTCCTTTATGACTTTGCTTTAGTAAAAGTGATAATATAGTATAATTGATATCATATCAGGAATGATATTATACTATAACTATGCAGACTATATCCTAAAGCCTCTCAAATTTTAAGGAAGCATACTTAAAGTCTGCACTTTGACAAAAACAATATAATATAAATACTAATTTTCGAATATATTATTTCAATATTATTCTAATAAATGTAAGACTATATTATATATAAATGATATATAAATAAAGTTATTTTTACAAAACTACTTTATCTACTTTTTTCACATATAAATCATTTTTTTAATGTAAAAAATATTAAATCATATTCTATTATGTTACCGTTCTTATATATCATTTATTACAATTTCCACGTACAGAAATGTATATATGAAGAATTATTTAATTTAATTAATAAAATCAATCAGTCGATTTCATTGATAAATTTGTCTACTACTACGTTTAACTATGAATGAATTTACTACGATAGTCAAAATGATTTACACTCGATTGTATTACACACACCAATTTAATTATTGTTTGAATCGTGTTTGATTCAAAATGTTTCAGCCAATCAGAAGAGTATATTTTAAATGCTAACTTGTTTGATACAGCGCCACTCAACATTGGTTGAACAAATCAGTTAGGGCGTCGCAGTTTCTCAAATACGATTGAACGTTTAAGTTGTGCTCGAGACGCTAGTTCAAATATTCAAATATTTTCATTAATTTAATCGTGTAGCATGTTATTCTTGTAATCGTTAATTTTACGTATATTCGAGTTGTCAAGAATAATCTTTTATTTTTTACAATCGACGTAATTGTGAAATAAATAATATCGTTTAATTCTTGTGTTGACAATTTTTTTTTGTAATAGTTTTTGACGAGCGTTGTATTACAGCATGGCGGTTGCGTTTAAATGCAACGGTCAGAAATAACGAATTGTAAAGTATTACGTTTATACATGTGTTTTTTTTTAAACATTTATTAACTTTTTCTGGTAGAATATCAGAAGCAAATAGATTTAAGGAATAGATTAATCCAAGTACTAGTACTGCGTTTCTCTAGTTTGGAAATAACTTGTGGTCATTGATCCGTAAAAAGGACTAAGAGAAAGTCAAGAACAATGGACCCATGGATTCAGGTAAGAATTTTCAATAGAATATAAAGTGTCCCTACTGTGTAGTATAATAACAATAAGTACTAACACGTGTAAATTTATAAAGCATTAACCTTGGAACTTTCTGTATCCTGTCCCAGTGTGCATTGTTAACATTTTTATTATTTTTTTTTCAATTCTAATTCTTGCAGTGCATTAGAATCTTGTACTAGCATTTTGAAAAATAGAAAGTTTTCTAGAATTCTTATATTATCTTGCATTTAATTATTTACATAAAACTTATTCTCGATTTATATGCTAAATTGGTTTCTCAAAAATATTGTATAAATTATAATCGTGCAATTCAAAAACTCACACTTTACACACATTAGAAATAAATAAATATATAATAAATTTAATAAATTTGTGTAAATATCTTTAGCTCTCACTTTCATTAATATCTTCTTTTAATTATTTGTAGAGAATGTTAGAACGTGCTAAAGCAAGAGGGGAAAAATTGAATATGCAATTGTCCAATGCTGGCCACGATGTTAGAAGACGACGAAGTCCTTTAAAAGATGCCAATGCGATTATAGCACAAGCAACAGGTATTTTATTTATTGCAATGATTAAATTGATCTAACTTAGTTATTGTTTTATTTGAACGCATTAGAATTCAGTAATTTTTAATGCTCGATACTTAACATTAATTTAATAGTAAACAAGAACAAAAGTCCTACAAAATCCCCAATAAAATCGATGAGCGAAGAATCTCCTAAAAAATCAGCGAGGAAGTGTAGTCCTCAGAAAGAAAGAGTCGAAGAAGAAGAAAAAGAAGCAAAACAAATTGATAAAGAGAATGGTGAAATAGGCATAAGCAATGTCAAGTCTAAGCTACAAAGACTGGGCAAGCTATATTCTGGTAAGCTTGAATGTATGAACAACACCCACACAGTTCCTTTAAAACTGGTTTCTGATACTATCTCATTGTGTTTGTATATATGGTATCTGTGGTAAATGCACACAATATAATTCTTTTCATTTGATTTGCTTTCTATAGCACGAGAAACTTCTTACAATATTATCAAATAATTTAATCAATGAAATCCTTTTACATTACATTATCACATATTTTTTATTTAGTTAAATTTTTAGTATTTTTTTTATTACGAAATTATTTTACTAAGTATCTATTTTTTTATATTTAGAAGACACTTGTGAATTAAGTTCACCAATTCATAAGACAGAAGAAAAATTTTATGCTGAAGAGTATAATCAAACAGAATTGAAATCAGTAAAAAAAGGTGCCAGGCTCGACAGATTGGCAGCTCTTGCTTCGACCATTAATAATTGGGAAGATGATTTGTCACATCCAGTTATTGTAAATATTACCAATTTATTAATGTTTATTATATAAACACTTATTTAATAAAGATCTATATTTGTTTAAGGCAAAAACATCGTCCAATAAGGCAGAACAAATACAAGCTAAATTTAATGATAAAGTGAAGAACACGACAGAACCACAGCCAAGCACAAGTGGATGCAGTAAATGGAATAGTGGTAGTAATTCTGAAGGAAGTTCGACCAAGCAATTGAAATGGGACAAATCTGTTTTACAGAGCTTAGTAAGTTTTTTAAATTGTATTAAAAAATACAAACTTAAAAAATAGTAATGATCATACAGATAAAAAAGACTAAAGCTTTAGAAGGTTTTTCTGTAAAATGTATGAATGCATTTTTTTTTTATTACAAATACAGAACATAATTATAAATGCAATAAAAAAGATATTAGATTTATTAGATGGATATTTACAGGAGGCTCAAGGCTTTAGTCGTACAAAAAGCAATTGTCGTCTAGTGTATGACTTTAAGAGTTGTTCTCAGGAAACAGGAGGAGGTCCGTCAAGTTCTTCACCCAGAAAAGACACAAATACCGTGCAAAGACAAGAAGAGAAAAATATATCAAGCTCCAAACTGAACGTTGTATTAGAAGGCAAGGTTACGAATGATGACAATGTGCATAAAAGTGCAAATAGGACAACTAAGGAGAATGCAAATTCAAATACATCAGAAAAGACAGTAAGAACTACAAATGCAAATACAAACAATTCTAGAATAACATCTAGACTTGGTTTTAATGGTTCACCTAAGAGTCCAATACCTGGTTCATCACCTGGGTCTGTATTGAGTAAAGCTTCCATGTTTGAATCACGAAATAATGATACTAAAGCAAAAGATCCAGCACAGATGAGCCTTTCTGAAAGAAAAGCTCTTTTCGAGAAGAACAAAGATGAAGCTCCGTTAATTCCAAAAGCACCACTTACTATGTCTATACCACCCAGTAAATTACACGAAAAAGAGACATCTAATTCGCCACATGGACATGTGTGTGGCGCAACAGGTATGTTATAAATATCATTTAATATTTTAGATAAAATATCACTGATTATATTTTTTTATCTACGATAGATCCGTCAGCAAATAATCGTAAAGCAGAAAATTCTAACAGAGTCGTAACTCAGCGTGCAATATTTGAACATGGTCACACACAAGAATTGGAAAACAATATATTGCGTACTGCTCAAATTGAAAGACAAAGAGAATTAGATATGCTACGTTCACGTTTCAATACCAATAAAGAAATAGCACAAGCAGCTGCTGGTTCTTGTATCAGAACGAGCGAAAGTAGCGAAGGGAAATCTAATTCACCAAAGAATTCTCTAATCTGTCCTGTTAAACCTACACCAGCACTCGTAATATATTTTTATCTTTTACTTTACCTTAAGATTTACATAAATATAGATAATTTGTTAATTATAATAGGATAATGTTATTTCACAGCCACCTCCACCACCACCACCTCTTCCACAGTCATCGAATTCGAACCAAAAACATCATTTAGAGCAAGAAAAATCTTCACCAGTTAAACGACAAGGTAAATGAGTAATTAATAATTTTCAATCATTTCTTTTTTTTAATACAGTTGATTGTTCCAATTAATGAATCCATGATGTATAATAAATTACAGGAAATGTGCCAAAAGTACTACAAACTGTGACTTTACCGGATGTTAAACGCATACGTGTATCCCCTCCGAAATCTGGAAACTTATATCCTTCGCTTTCAGAAATTGAAATCAGCACAGAAACGGAGACTGAGTATACCGTTAATAGCACAGAACCAGTAACTGCTACCTTAGAAGAAAACACTACTGAGAGCGAATCAGTTACGGAAGCTGAATATTACCTTGAAGTATGACACTATAATACAAAAAAAATTATGCAATTAAAAAATAAAAGTATATTATTATTATAAAACTTTTCTTTAGGACAACGAAACCCAGTTAGATAGCGAAGATGAAACCGAAGATGAAACTCAAGATGTAAATACTAGCTTGGGAAAAAGTATTTTACATGAAGTTAATCAAAAAATAATAAGGAACAAAAAGGTACTATTAATATTAATTAATTTAACCCTTTCGTTACATACACATATTTTCATGGACGACCCTTATATGGGTCGTTAGCAACGAAAGGGTTATTAAAATGGAATTTTTTTATTTCTTAAAAGTATGATAGAAATTTTTATGATTGATCAATGCGTTTTCGTATTTGTAGAAGAGATCGATTGAACCTGATCCAGATAGTACAACATCTGATATATCTGTATTGGATGAAATGGATGAATATTTGGACGAATGTCTTGCGGCGCAAGATAGAAATGCTAAAAACTATGGACCAACACCCCCAAAAGTAAATAGAGGTGAAGAAAGTCCGGAAGTTGCTTCTGGTAGTTTCAAATATACACGGGGGTAATATTTTCTTTGCAATAAACTTTCGTTATTTGCGTGATTATGTGTTAAATTAAATGAAATTAATCTTAATCTTTCTAGATCGTTATATCGTTCTCCTGTCGTTAAACCAATGACTCCAGAAAAGAGCAAACAACCATATATTGTAGAAGGTGATCAACACACTCCCTTGTTACGCACTGTCAGCTGCTACAGGCGTCAACAATCAGAAGTGAGTAAAGAATATTTCAAGTTTAAGTCATTCATTTATATATAAATTAATTTCTTTTATTAATTCGTATGTATCTTATTTTAAAAATAATAGTTACGAACGCCGAAAGGTACCCCTCTTTCGGTATCCAAAATTGTGGAATCTTCTTCCGATTCTACGGAACCTTCGAAGGACGAAACAATTTTAGTAAAAGAAAAAGTGAAACATTTATTGGACGAAGTTAGCAAGCAGCAAACGATCATTGGTCAAGCTAGTCAGGCTTTAAATTTATGCAGTTCTACGATCGAATTTAATGAATCGCAGGAACAAGTCGAAGTAGAAAAACTTCTACTCGTTGCCAGTAATTTCATTATTTTATACTATATTATTAACAAAATTGAATTTGTATTATTTTAATTCCCTTCGTAATCGAAATATGATTTTTAAAAAAGCTCACAGAAGACAAGCCGCTATAAACGAGATTCAAAGATTAAAAATCCAGGGTACATTGAGACCTTCTGCACCAGGTTCTCCAGAAGTAGATGATACTGGATCACTTACGATATCAGCAATTACATTGCCATTGAGACGTGAATACTTAAGAAGTATTGCTCCAAGTTAGTATCAATAATTGTTTTACTTTGAGTTTATTTTTCTGAGCAATAAATTTAAACATATACATTTTCTAGCTACTTGTCTTCATTTCGTTTGTTTGATACTGCATTTGGATGAAGTATTAGCAACACCCGTGGTTGTTGCCGAGTCCGGCGATTCTTGTCTACGTTTTCCTTCGACATTAAAATTGCAAAATTTGTACAGCGATTTTAAAATAACCGTTGAAATTTATTCTCTACGAACACAAGCCGAAATGCTTCCCCATGAAGTTAAATATCATATTTATAATAATGGTAGTGGACATAATGGTAATAGCAGCAAAGATAAGAAGGTAAAATTATATTATATTTGTTTGTTTGATTTTTTTAACGTCGAATTTTTAAGTTTGCAATTTTATTTGACGAGAAATTTTTTTCATTTTATAGCTCTTATCTAAAACGCCGAAAAAAAGTTCGAAATTTGATAATCGTTTAGTAATGCCAAATATTCAAAGCCCTGCAGGACCTTCTTCAATTCAATCTTCTGCTTTTCAACTATCTGGTTATATTGTTTTCAGTCTTAAAGAAGTAAACCGTCAACAGTTCACTTTAAATAAGGTATGACAAAAAATCTGAAATTTATATTCTCAGAAATAGGAGAATGCGTTTCATTTTAGACACTGTGTATTTAATAATAAATTTCGATTAAAAATATAGTAGGAAAATGTGAACCGATTAATTGAGTTCTTACTGTACTTTAATACAGGTCCCACAGCAATCTCCATTGGAGGGCAGGTTGCAGATGCACATGTCTTGTGAACCGTCAATAACGGTGGAATATCGTAATTTTTTCACAATATTTGAATATGTCTCTGGTTTTGGTATTTGGCAAAGAAGATGGATGGTACTCAAAGGAACTACATTATCCTACTACAAATATCCTCATCACGAGGGTAAAAAGACTCCATTAGGAAGTCTTGATTTGCGTGGTAATTATTATTTCTCAAACATTATAATTATTTATTGGATTGTTTGGAAAGTAATTTCGTTTATTCGTTATCTTAGGTGTTTCTACAAAAATAGTAGATTTAGCACCTTTTAGCATTTGTATGCGTGCCAATACGGTTTTACTTGAATCAAAAAGAGTAGCACAACCTGGGGATACCGATAGTCTTATTATGGTTACGAATGGATCTGAAACAACAATTAGACATCTTTACTCGGCCGACACAAAAGAAGATAGGTTGGAATGGTGTTCAAAACTTAATAAAGTATTACATATACTACAGGTCTGGGGGAATAGTTCTGGTATGTAATACTGTGTAAAATAATGAACGTGTTACGTACGTTGCAAGGTATTTAATCACAATTTCTAGTTAAATACAATTAGTCTTATTTAATGTGCGTATGCATTTTAAAATAATGCAATAAATAGTTAAATTCTATTATAGTTTGTTACAAAATAGCAATTATTTTTAACAATTTTAATATTACAAGTATAAAATTTATATTTCTCTTAGATAACATTTAATGAGACATCGATATATATCAAATTTAAACCGCAAAATAATATATTATTTAAATATGGCTTAACGTGCGTTAATTATTTAGCTGGTGTCTTTAAGCTTTACAATGTAATTTTCATTTATTATCGGGAAAGAATCTTTATGCATAAAATATAAATAAAAATCATAACGAGTTATAACTGTACAGGAAAATCGCGTTGGTAAAATCATACAATATATAATTTATATGATATTTCAAAGAGAGAGGAGAGAATTACATTACAAAAGTAATATATATTTTTTATAACAAAAAAATAATATAATTTTTTAAATAGTACTCTTGCCTTCTCGTTAATGAATATTGTACGAATATATATATTGCACGAGTAAAACAACATTTTTCTTTGCATTTAAAATTACTTCGTTACGTTCCTTAATTTGATTTTTATTTTATTTTATGCAAGTTACGTTTTCAACTTCATTTGTATCAGTCAAATGTAACATTACACATGTACGCTATAGGCACCCATCGTTATATTTTTCTATCAACTCTTAAGCGTATTTAAAAATTACGCTATTATGCTCTTCTTTCTTATAATGTTTGAACAAACGTAACATTTAAATTTTATATTAATTATTTTACTAACGTATTTGTAAATAACCGAATTAAGATGGATTAATGTAGTATAGTAATTTCTATTTATATATATAAATATATATGTATTATATATATATAATATTTTATATATATATAATACATATGTACATATATCTATACACGTATATGTATTTATATATTTCATATATATGTGAATAGATATGAATTTAATTACATGTTTTCATAAATATTGACATATTTGATATTTTTACGTAATCTCACAAATTTTAGTACCTACGCCTTTACAAGTGTACACAGATTTTTTTAAATGTTAGATATAAACGTAGTACTTTATATCCACGATTAACTTAGTGCTCGTTTTTTTAATTAGACTAATTAAATATCGCTTCAAACGATTTTTTTTGTATACTAATATTAGCAATAAAAATAAAAATAAATGGTCTCTTAACCCTTTCGTTACAACTGCATTGGCACAAGTATCGTTCCTTGTAAATTTGCTTTTACATGCAAATTGTGTAACGAAAGGGTTAATATAAGTGATACAAATGATTATGATCTTATATTTTTAAGAAATTTAGAAAGGAGACACTGCAATATATAGAAATATATATATATATATAAATAAAATTAAATAACACATATACGAGTTTATATGCATTTACTGCATGGTTTTATTATAGATACAACAAGTAGGGGTTGTAGGTGTGTATAAAAAAAAAAAGAAAAAAGAAGAAAGATGTGTCTAGTTAACGTAATTTAATCTGCGACGTTGAAATGAACACTACGCCGTCGTCGTCTCGCGCTGGATTTTGTTGCTTAGAACGAACTCTTCATTGGTGATGATGTCTCTCTCGTTCAAAATGTGTGTCTGTTTCTCTGCTGCGCTGTATGTGTGCATGTATGTTTTGCTGGCAGTTTATAAGTATTACATCATGTATCATATCTGCGGAACGGACACGTTTTTCGCGGGAAGCACGTGAACGTGTAAGATCTCATAAGAGAAGACATTTGCATGTATCTACCATGCTTCACACGAAATAACTCGAATGTTACTCGAGAAAAGTTATCTTCTTAAATTTAAAATCCCATCGAGAAATTATCAGAATTTTTCTATCATTCATTATTCTTTCTTTTTTTTTTTTTTTCTTTTTTGTCGTTCGTACAATTTTCTACGTTATAGAAGGTGAAAAAAAAAAAAAAAGAAAAAATAGAAATCATCGAGGTCTCGATCGTTGATAGTAATAATCTTCTGCGAGTGAAAATTTAATTCTTAAAAAGAAGTTAGAAGAAGAAGAAGAAAAAGAAGAAGAAGAGTAATGAGAAGAGAGAAAAAGGAAGAGTGAAAATTTGTATGATCGAAAAATAACAGCGACCGAAACCTTCGTAAGAAGATAAACTTAACACGCTTCGAGTTTAGAAGCGTCTCATCCGCAGCGGGTACATGTAAATGGGACGTACATGTAAGGACGGAATTATTGTTTTTATGATGCGCTTTTATGTATGCGAAGTTTATCGAAAAATCCTAAGTGACGTGTTGTTGTTGTTAGCGTAAGATTCCTTCGGCTTCCCGAGTAGTAGTCGTCCTCTTGAATTTATTTCGATACGAGCTGAATGTTAGGATGGAAACCGTCCTTGTCGGCAGTGTAATCAACCCTTAAAATCAAAACAACATTTTATTTTTATATAAAGTATATATTATATATATAAATATATAAAGTATATATTATTAATATNATATATATATTATATTTATAAATTATTTTATATTATATATTATTTTATATATATATAATTAAATTTATTTTACCTGTACGTATGACCATCCGGAGAGATGAATGAAAAGCTACCCGTGACGGCTAATTCTTCATCGTCAGTACCCTCGTTTTTGAGTTCGGCAGTTTCGTCTCTTTTCTGTCCGTCGCTTTGTTCGTAACTGAAGTGGTATCCACCTACCCCGATATTGTTAACTTCCTCCTGTTTCACGATAGTGATGTCATTGGGATTACCTTGCGGTTTGCCGAAAGTTACGACTAAGAGAGCCGCCAAAACAAATACCTGCGTTTTAAAAAACGAATTATCAGAGTTTTTTCCTTTTCTTTTTATTTCAAAGAATTTCATTAATTAAAAATACCCAAAGTCAATCGAACGGAGAAAAAAAAGAAAAAAAAGAAAAGGTAGAATTGTATGTGTTAATCCTTATATTAAAAAGATATTATAAAAATAACTACGCTCAATCGAATTCACTTATTTTAATCCCAAGGAAAAAAAACGAAAGAAAAAAGGAAGAAAAGAATATTATCCGATGAAAGGAAAAACAAAATTCTCGTGAAAAAGTTCTTGGTCAGACGGTGTCGATCAGAAATCAGAATGATCGATCGATCGATCGATCGATGAAGATGATTTTCACCGAGAGAATTTGATAAGAGAGGCTATTAAGAAAAAAAAAACTTCATCTCTCTCTCTCTCTCTCTCTCTCTCTCTCTCCTCTTTCGAATGTCTGGAATTACACGGGAGAGAAGAGCCTCGTGTCCGACCGCCCGCACACACAGAACGAACGTCACAGATCCTCTCTTCACTTTCACTGTTGCGTAAAAAAAAAAAACAAAAAAAAGTAACAAGGTAGAAAAGAAAAAAAAAAAGAATAATAATAGTAATAATAATAATAATAATAAATTTAGATGCCGGGTTCGGAGGACCGAAATCGGAAATCGTTCACGTCTTGTGTTTGTTGGTGCGTTGTATGTAGTGGTCACCTGCCTGCGGCTTTCGTTCCCACGACTAATTTTTTTTTTTTTAGACACACGATCCTTAAATCTTTTAACTTCTCTAATGGAATATATTATATAATGATTTTCTTTCTTTCTTTCTTTCTTTCTTTCTTTTTTATGCAAACATATCCGCGTTATTTTTCTTTTTTTTTTTAAATTTTATTTTTTATCTCAATCGTTTTTGTATATAATTAATCTCCTACTCTCGTCTGTGTGTTTAGCAAGAAAAAAAAAGAAAAATAATTTTTGGATTCGTAATGGGACACGCACCGTCTTCATGATGATAGATTTGTTTTAAAAGTACGTGTTCGTAAGCGAATGTCTTTTCCTTGCACCCTTTCGTCCTTTAACGGTGAACCGATACGTGATATACCAGGGATGTGCAGTACATCTGCCTTTATATAGTCGGAAAATCCCAATAGATGCATCCCCCCACTCATCGGATAGTCTTTGAAATTCATTTGATCATCCTACTCCCCCTCGTGCGCTTCTTGCTTGCTTGCTCGCTTGTAAGCCCAGGATGCATCCGCGATGCACCACACGATGCAGCACCACACGATGCAACGTAAATTCTATGCAATGCCGCGCGTTCGTTCATCGATGCTTTATCTTCTTCTTTTCAATTTAATCCGCGTATCTTCCTTAAATTAATCCCCATTATATTTTCTTATTCACGATAAATTAATTTTTGTCATCTCATTGATTTTTTTGTTTTGTTTTTTATAAAAGATACGTACTCGCATTAATTATTATTATTGTTGTAACCATAAAAAAAGATAAAGAAAAAAGAAAACACCAACGGTGACCTCGATTGGAATGTTCAATCGCGAGAAAAAATGTATAATTTGAAAAAACTTCTTTTATCTTCTATCGTGAATATTTAATAGAAATATTTGTGTTATCTAATATTTAACTGCTATCATACGCGTATTCATGCGTAACGAGTTGTGGCGGCATATGCTTGCTATTATTATTATTAGTTTTTTCTTTTCTCATTATTATCATTAAACAAAATATATATGTAATGGAAATAATTGTTTATTTCTACGATAAGGTTTTTAAGAATTACAGAGTAAGGAAGTGAAGGAACGTCAGAAGTTTTATAAAAAAAAAAACAAAAAGTCCTTCAACTTTTCAATCGAATAAGAGAAAAGAAATTCGTGATAAACGTACGAATGTCAGTTGCATTAGGGGGGAGTAAATGCCAGTTGCACTTGTTCGTCCTTAAAAAATAATCTTACGAACGTACTCCATATAGATGAAATGTCGAGATAACGAGCAACCTCAGGAGGTGGTGGTTACGAGCAATACTATTGAAGAGAACTATGATGCAACTATGTTATTACTTGCTGCCAATGATACACGTTTGAGATTGATTTGTATTATTAATTGATCAGAAAATAAAAAAGAAAAAAAAAAATAGATGAAAAATTTCGAACATTGGTCTTATATTTAAAAAACAACAAGGAGCATAATTCTATGCAGATTTTGTAAAATTAATTACCAATTGCAACCCTCTCCCTCGAATATTCGAATTTAGTTGATCGAAAGCGGTAATAATACTCGCACACACCAATTTACGTTCTCGAACGTCCTTGGTCATTGTGACATTTAGTTTTCTCTCTCGACGTAGTAAGTACGTACGTACGTAGATGTTGAGGAAAGTTAATGACGTAACTACCGGTGACCTTGCCATTTCCGAAGATGCGCTGCTGCCGTTGACGAAGACGCCTCCGGCTACCGTCTTTCTCAGCTTCTACTATCTCTCCTTCCCCATATTTAAACGACCTATCGTAGGATGGTCCACTTGTTTTATTTCTCACTATGTGATCTCTCAAATAAAAAAATGAATCATTCGTAAGTGTCAAAAATGATTAACGACACTTATAAACATACCGCAACAGCAGCATTTAATTGTATTCCTAATTTTATCAATGTGATTCAATTTTAACAGCATTAAATTAAAATCATTTTGTAAGAACAATCAATGAATATGACAATTTATGCAATTGTATCGATTTTTTTTTGGTTTTGTTTTACGTAATTGGCCCTCAAATTATTGGTCTCGTTGATTTTTAATGAAAGATTGTTTTTTTTTTAAGGAAAAATTTCCCTTTCATAGATAAAACTGTTCAACAAGTTTCTTTTTTATTTACTTATATATATATTTTCAAATAAATATTAATCTTATTATATAAGTGTGTATACAAATTGGATCAAAAATATTTTCAATTACTATGAAATGTAACTATTTAAGATTCTCAACTATGAAATGCATCAAATAATAAATTATCTGGGTTTAACAATAAGATGTTATCACATTTTCCATTTCCTAAACACGATAATATGTACTTACGAACGTGATGATAAAATTAATAACAGTTTTATCTAGGATAGACATAAATATATCTTATTAAACTTGGAACCCATTAATTTCGAATAATTAGTTAGACTTATGAGTTCCCTCCCTATTATTTTCTATCTTTTTCTTTGGTAAGAGAGAATCTGTTTTTTTTTTTCCTTTTCCTCGGCTAGAGTTAAACGAGCCAATAAGCAAACATAATAAACGTGAAAGCGTGCACGAAGAAGAACGGTTGACGAAGTCCTGTCTCTGCGAATCGTAAAAAACGGAGAAAAGAAATATACTTGTCGAAAAAACTTATCTCGATTGTGCAAAATTCGAAATAAGATTCGCCGATGATCTTGCAAGATCGCATCAATTTTTTTTTGTCAAAATTCCATTCCTTTCTTTTGCCGTTTACCTTCGAACCAAATCTCTTCCCGTTTCTTCGAGGACGCGTTATTATTGGTTCTTTTTTTTATTTGTTTCTCTTTGTGCAACCTTTAGATCGATTTAATTATTCCCCCCCCCCCAGCCCCCCGCCTTCTACGATATATTTTAAGTAATTTTATTTTTATTCTATTTTAAATAATAATTATTTTTGTTGATTAGAAAAAAAAGAAACATTTAATCGATTATAAAAGTACACACGGTCATCGTAATGTGCACACTCTCACTCTTCTCATACGTCTAACGAATTCATATTTTTATTGCAGTCGTGGAGAATGGATGATGATTTATTGTGTATACATCGGTTATGTAGTCTGGTAGCAAAGTTCTTATGCCGGTAACGTCGTCGACGATAATTAGAAAACGAAAACTTCACCATCTACGTTTGTTTTTTTTCTTTTTTCTTTTATATAGATATCTTCGCATAAACGAAGATATGTGTGTGCATGTTGCAGGGAACTCAAATGAGTAGAGGATTATGAAGTATCGTAGTAGATCGTAAAATTTATGTAACAAAATTTATTTCGAAATCTAGCAGCAATCTAAAGTTTGATAAATCCCGTACCGTGATAAAGTAATCAATTTTTTTTTTTTTTATTTTCATATTCATTCGAATCATCATCAGGTATGTATTATCTTTCATCAATATTTTTACAATAATCACCATTAAAATCGAAACGTAATCCATGTAAAATAAAAAAACAAAACTCTATTATAATGAAGACATCAAAATATGCAACCGAGCATGATGATGATCTATTGATCGATCGATCAAATTTATTTTTTTTTTCCAACAAATAAAAGCACTTTATCGTAAACTTTAAGCGGACAAAAGTAATTCGTCGTTTATTTAATTTGTATTAATTATTGGTTATTCCTATATACCACCTGGCAAACGTTCGGCATCCTATCTCGTTTCGTAATATTTAGATAATACAATAATATTGTGCATTAATAAAGAAGATTTTTTTTTTTTTTGAAACGATTCGTTGTACTCACTTTATGGGGGGAATTATGGTGGCACGCGATAAGCGCGAAAGTGAGTAAATGTCAACTACAATGTCTCAACCCCTCACAGCCTCCTCCTCACCCACTCACCTCCACCCCTTCTCTCTCTCTCTCTCTTTCTCTTTCTATCGTCAATTCATCTTCTGGTATTACACGGGTTAGCAAATGTAACGAGCTACGTACGCCGGCAATATGTTCGATATGCCAGATGTGCAATTACCTTCACGTCTCATGATAATCTCTACTTGCATTTTCAACGCCGTTAAAGGGAACTTTGATGAAATATATTACCGACTAACTTGATTTTTTTTTTCTATTTCATCTTCTTCTTTTCTTCTTCTTCTTCTTCTTTAACTTATTCCACCCTTTACCGTTTCGTTCTCTTTCTTTCCGTCTTTTTCTTGACATTTACTTACACCGTAAACTATCCGTTAGACCTTCGAGATTTTATTTCTTTTTTTTTAAACTAATAAGTGTATTCTACCTCTTTATACATGACGTCATAGTTAAAAGAAAATTGTATAGATGAATATAATGAACAGTTTTTATTTGATAGTAGATTAAAGTATTTAAGGGATGTATACTGTACAGGTGTCGTCATTTGATAACGAAATGATTAACATATTTAATTTTAATTATTTCTGCAAATAAAATGGTCTGTATTTCATGTTACAATATTATAATTAACTGGGACAATATTTTATTTGTATTAGGGTAGAATAATAGGAGTCTCATAAATTGCAATCACGTTTATTATAGTCATTTTTTACTGTTTAAAATTGATATAAAAAAAAAAGGGATGAAATTCTCCATCGTGGAGACAGTCATCGTATCGAATGAATAAAAAGTGCATTTTGTATATTGAAGATGAGAGGAAAGAAAAAATACCCGGAGAGACACGTCAATAATCTTAGCAAATGTTCGATAATAAATATTAACCCTTTCTCTTCTGTTTGTTATTGCATAATTCCTCGTAAATTTTCAATCAATTTAAATCCTTTAACGACATTTGGATTAATGTACTTCTCATTGCATCATTGTAATCATTTTCCGCGCCCTTATTTCCCATATCTGTGTTTACAGGAAGATACAAAAAGAAAAAAAAATAAGGTGTTATGTAGTATTATTTAAAACGATGACGAATATACGAACATAAAAATGTTTCATCAATTTGAAAGTTCATCGGTCAAATTGATTCGCGAGATACGTGAAATAGGAAGAGTTTTATAGAGAAAATAAAAAAGAAATGAAAATAAATTCAAAACCCTATTAAATGGAAAACGTGTTTAGGTATTTCTTTCTTCGAGTCGTACGGTTTTGTTACAAAGGTCGTATGTCGGTGTATTCCGTCTACATAAAAGAGAAAAAGAAAGAAAGAGCTATATATATATATATAGAAAGATAGAAAGAGAAAAGGTAACGAGAAGAAGAGACAGTATGTCGTAATAACGACTCGACAAGAGTCACGAGCGGTCAAGAGGGCTGCACTCTCGAATTGAAATGCCGCACTCGGGCAAAATCTTATTTCCTCGAACTATTCTTCTTTGATATTCAGGAAGACAACGAATCTCTTCTATTTTCTATCTTTGATCTATTTCTAGTATTTTGTCATAATTTATAATAATTATCATTTAACATTAAACCTATCATCTCACGTGTGTGATCAAATATTTCTAAAATATCTACGAATTTTAAATAAATATCAAGGGAAAAGAAATATTGACGATCCATTACGTTTTATTCAAAAAGTATTTTCCAACTACTTAATATTAAATTAAACTTATTTTAATATTAAACATATCCTGTAATTTGTAAAATGTACATTCATTATACGTTTTTAAATAAAAGAATATTTTTGTTCATTATCCAATTGACTAAAGTCTCGTTCTATATTTAGATATATATATGAAATGTCTGTAATATAATATTATAATTTATTATTATAATTAATTATTACAATTTAGCTTTAATATATATACAAAAATATATAAACATGTATTATTAACAAAATTAATAAAGTAACACTATTTTCTATGATATTTATTATTTTTATAATATAAAATTAGGGTCCTTGATCTTGACCAAGAACCGTCCACAATATCTTACATTTAATGATATATAATATACAAGTATAGAATTATTATTTTCTTCTCAATTATGTGAAAAACATTAAAAATGAAATTTCGAATGACAAAGATATGTCTAACGCTCGTTAACGTGTCAAATTAGTTCTCGATTAATGAGTCTTGAAATAATGTTCTCGACGACGTCAGGACATCCCTGACCTCTCGCACATCGTCCACGACCATCTCTTACCATCGTGCATGTCCTTTTATCCTAACAGTGTGATGGTTCGTAAGAATGATGACGACCGACCGCTGAACCCGGATCCTCTACTTGACTTCCGATCATTTTAAAATCACCATTTCCATTCAACGAGTTTTTTGATCCACCTGATTAATTAACTGAATAGAACAATTTTTATCAGGATAAACTGTTGTAATAAAAAATTTCTAAATTCGTAGTTTTTTTTCTAAAAGAAAAAAGAAAAAAGAAGAAGAAAAATATTTGGGACAAGTTTTTATAATTACTTTTTTTGGTTTTTTTGTTTTGTTATCTCTTGTTCTATTAATAAAAGTTTTACATAATATGATGCATCCATATCTCGGTGTTATATTCTTTTTTATTTATAAATAATATCCTTTGCATTCCATATTAAAACAAATAACTTGATAAAG
>NW_014569759.1:175287-220844 GCF_001313835.1 Polistes canadensis | reverse complement strand
TATTTTATTTATTTTTATTATATATATATTAATTATTATAATTGGAAAAAAAAAAATAAATATTCTTCTAAATGAAATCGGTATTTTATCAAATGATACACGATTACCACGTCAACACCTTTGAACTTCTAATTGACGTAGGAACCTTATAGAAGGTTACATCCTGCTGGTATAATTATCTTATCGAACTTAAGTCATTTGCACGAGGAATGAGTATATACTCCTTGTGAATTACGAACCACATAAGCTAAGTTATATACGTAAATGCTTAGGCTCAGGTGGCCTCACCCTTCCCACCCCCTCTCGTCATTCGATTCCTCATGCATCCTATATTGCTGCGGTATTTTCTGATCTGACTAGAAAATAAATCAATCGAGTGTTATCCGCGTATATAGTCATCCTCCGACAAGGAGGTTTTCTTAACCGATTACTATAAACTCAAGTATTACTGGTTGAATCTATCTATGGAAGAGAGAACGGAAAGATTCTTGAACGAGAAAGAGAAAGAGAAAGATATGACAAAGTTCAAAGCTAAGATCTTCTTCCTTTTTCGATTCAACTCGACCTGCATTTAAGTATAAAAAAGAAAAAACACACACAAAAAAAAGAGGAAGAAAAAAACCAAATTATCTCTCAAACTCTTAGAAAGAAAATTGAGTAACTTGATTTCCAAATTAAATTGCTCGAAAACGATGCCAGAAATTCGTTTAATACAAAAAAGAAAAGAACAAAAAATCTCATGCAAATACCCGTACACTTACTTATACACGTATAAAAAAGAAATTACGTTATTACCTTTCATATAAGTATCATTTAATAATCAGTAATTATTTCGAAGATATTAGTGGCATAATCGATTAGAACATACGATTTGTAGTAATTATAAGGTCGCGATTCAAAGGAATAGGATAATGGTTAAAAGAAATTTCTTGGTATCTTCCACCTGTCCGATCATACATACATACATACATACACATAAATATACTTATGGTATACTTATAAATGCGTAGTAATTCTTGCAAGTTTCCTCTATAACGAGCTTTAACAAACATGTCTTATTTTCTCAATGTAAATTTAAGTTAGTGTGGGAGATTGTATGTTGTTTGTATGAGTGAGAAGGAACGAGCGCAGCACACACACACATATGGTGTGTGTTGTTGTTGCTGTCTGGTGCCGACAGCAACGTGGTGGCATTTAGCCGATCCCTGGGCTGCCATCGTGCTTGCTTGGTGGTTACATTACGCAAGATGAGCCTTTAAGCCAACGATGACGACGACCTCGTGCGGTCCAGCTCAAGATTCTTGCGAAATTCTTAACTCGAGTGTGCGAGTTCCTCGTTGAAAAGCAACCGAAGAGGCACACATACCCACACATAGATACAGAGTCCTATCTTCATAGTCGTTGTCGTCTATCTATGTGACTCTTCTTCTTCTTCTTGTTCTTGTTCATTTTCTTGTTCATTTTATTTCTTACCGGATGAGTAGTATAGATGATGAGTAAATATTACTCGCGTCCACTTTCGAACGTTCAGACATCAATCAAAAAATCGATGATACTCATATGGGAAAATGTATATCTACTTACATACATTACACATACATATACATACACCTTTTTACGTTTATCCACGTTCTCGTACGAATTCGTGTTGTTAAAAAAAATCGAATCGAATTGAAGTAGTTATCGTAAAGAATGTGTGCCATAAAAAACCGGAAGGAAGAAACTTTCTACGAAAATATTTGTCCTCTCGGTTCGATAGAAAATAATAATATTACTTATATGAATCACACTTCGTACGAGGAAGAAGAATGATACCTGAAGTAGATACCGAAAGAAAGTTAGGGATCGTCTTTTCAATAAGTGGCTCACATTTTTGACTAGAGAATGTCATGAATTGTGGTGGGAGGGAGAGCTTTATACATCTTTTACTTTTATTTCGTAATCATTTCTTTCTTCTGTCAAATCACAAATATATTATTAAGATGAACGAAAAGTTCGGTGAGTTTATTGTATTATAAACTGCATAATGAAACTCAAGAAATTTTTGTATCAACCTAATAGACACGTTGTTTCTAATCTCATTTGCTAATTATTAATATCTGTATGAATATGAGTAAATTAAATAAAATCGATAAATTGATATCTTCAATTACTTGGACAATTGATCAATTGATACAGCTACGAAAATACAAGTTTGGTTAGTTAAAAATTGATATTTACATAACGTATCATCAAAGAAATAGTTGCATTTATATTTGCACATATTCTACTCCGAGCTGTTACGATTATATCAAATTACAAATATATTTGTTTAATCCCATTTGACAATTATTATTATCTATATAAATATGAATAAAATAAATAAAATCGATAAATAGATATCTTCAATTACTTGGACAATTGATCAACTAACATAGACACGAAAATACAAGTTCGATTAGTTAAAAATCGATATTTACATAACGTATCATCAAAGAAATAGTTGCATCTATATCTTCACATATCCTGCTCCGAGCTATCGACTATTCGATTTTTAGTATTATCTTGTTCTCTCAATCTCTCTCTCTCTCTCTCTCTCTCTCTCTCTGTTTCTTAGCGTGCACAATCGATTATACAATATCGTCGCGCCTGTTCGTCGTAAAAAGGAAAAGCCGCGCGACCTGCAAAGGTGATGCACGATGCCGCTTCGAAACCCAACCGGTTATCTAACTCTTCACGATACTCGCATATCTACGATATAGTAACTAAGAGGGACGAGGAAGCTTTAGGGATTGAATACGTATAAAAGGGAAAGAAAAATAAGGAAGAAGAAGGACAAGATTGAACGTTTCTGTTTCTTTGTTTTAGACCTTCGTGTTATTTCATGTCACCCATGTAACATAATATAAATTCGATATTAATAACATTTTAAACCTTCCACGGGTTATATATTATGTTATTTATTATTCAATTAAAAGTATAGAAATAAGGAAAGGGTATCGTGTTTGTTTAGACAAATTTTTTAATTTATTTTCTTTTTTTACTACTTATATTTGTCATTCTATACTCCGTCATTGCATTGCATTTTTCTACGTGGCGTGAACATACACTCGTACACACATTGATACGTACAAAATGTAAATTATCAATTTATTTCATAAAAAAAAAAAAATAAAAAAAAGCAAATGCGATTTAATGAAGATAAAAGAACAGAAAAAAAGTAACAATTTTCGAAATGCCGTATCTTTGTATTTCGCAAGTGTGTTTAATTCAGATCTCGAATACTCGTAAAAAATGATCTTGTGAAAGTACGCGAAAAAGAAGGGTTGATTTAATTAAATTACTATCATTTCGAGTTCGTTATTATTTATAGATTTGATAAAGCCTTTCTCTCTCTCTTTCTCTCTCTCTCTCTCTTTCTCTTTTTGAGTAAGATGATAGATGAGATGATCGAAAAATGTATGCCAACAACATTGACATCGATCCTATCTCAAAAAGATGAGATTCTCTTCTCTCTTGGATTATTCTTTGATAGAGAAGAAGAAGAACCCTGCATGGCGTCATTAACATACGACACGTTCTTATGTAAGCGGCGTATTCACTTTCTTTTCAAAGATTAACGCATATATCTTTTCCCACCTTCTATCTCACCAACACATACGAATATCTTTCTCTATATATTATGTTTCATATATTTTTCGTTTCGTTTATATATAGTAAGTATACCTAAAGAACCAAAAGACGATTTATTATTTATTCTATCGAGCATTGATTACGTTCGACAATCTTTCGAACGTTAAACGATGAACATCTCAAATCCTAACGCAATCGACTATATCGTATTTTTTTTTTCTTTTCTTTTTTATTTTTTTTAATTCCCCTTCCATCAACCCCCTTTCTACTTTTCCCTCAATAGAATTTCTTCTATTCACTCGTTAAACGTTATTAACTTATCTCTGAAAGCGTTAAAGATAGATTGTAGATGTTTGAAATTATCCTATACTTCGTTGTCTAATAGCATAACTCGTTTTCTCTTATGTTTAATAGTAGTTTTTAAACGCGGATTCTAATAAACGACGTGTGTCGTTTGCGTTTAACCAAAGTACTTACGTTTCACACGAATTAAAGAAAGAAAGAAAAGGAAAATAATTTCCGAACGTTTTTATCCAATTGTCGATTCTTTTTTTTTCTTTTTTTTTACTTTGCGTAGAAAAATTAAAGAGAAGGATATTCATTATCCTGATAACATAATTGTTGTCGAAATGTCGAAAAATGGTTGTCTTACGTTTGCTATTTATGTTCTTATTATTATTTTCTTTTCAATTTGCACACGTTTAGTTATGAAGAATAATAAATCTTTAATAATTATATAATATAAGATATTATTATTATTATTATTATTATTATTATAATATTAAAATTTTCGATCGTTAATTATGATAAGGAGGATTGAAAAGTGTTGAAGTATTTTCTGTCAGGACGACAATGGTAATACAATCTTAAGAACATCTCTAACAAGTTGACAGACTGTCCTTTCCTTTCTACTTGTATTAGATATTATCATACTACGATAGATCATGTGATTACGTTATACACGCAACACAGCTTGTTTCGTTTATATAGATATATTACCTTTTATTCCTGGAGTAATAAGAATTTTGATATGTAAGACACTTGTTTTGTATTTCTTGACGATTTTTTTTTATAGAACAACAAAAAAAAAAAGATTTGCCATTAAATTTTGTCTCCCCAAACGACAATGATAAACGCATAGAAAGAAAAAAATATATCCCAGAGGATTATTTATCAAAAAGTCAAGTTTATTCGTGAAATTATCGAAGACGAAACATCTACGAATGAAAAATGCATTATCCGAAGATTTTGAGAAATAGAAAAAATCTCTGGCATAAGCTTATTACATCTTATGGGGATTACTTTAAACGATAACAAAAAAGAAAAAAATAAATTTCAATGAATAAAAATTGTATATAATAATTCTTATTAATTTCTCGAGACACAGAAGATACTATAAAGAATATATTAGTAACTCGTTTTTAATTGAGCAACGAAATTATGCAAAATTTGACATTGAAATTCCCTTTCGTTTTTTTTCTACGAATATTTTATCGAATTTTTTGTTTTTTTCTTTCATAAATAATACAATCTATTACTCGGGTTTAACATAAAAATAAATATTGTATATCTTTCCATTGAGAACTATGTCTTATTTTTAAACGAATATATTAATAATTCATCACAGAAGGTCATTGAAATATGGGAATTTTTTGTAGAGGATAATAATTAAAGAAAAAAAAAAAAGGCGACGAAAAAATATTTCTCTATTTCGTTACAAGAGTTTAAAAATCTAACAATCAGATTAGCGATAGTTTCGGCTTGTGAACTTTCATCGCATGTTTAGAATTTCGCAATAATAGAAAGACCGTGGAATAGCGCAAAAAGGATTCTTCTTGTTACCTTCTTTATTCGAATTTAATTGGCACGATATGTTAAAAAAAAACTTACGTAGTTAGTTAGTAAGTATTACTTACATATTCTACGTTTATAATACGTTTTTTATAAACATTCGTAGTTAAATAGATTTAATATTGCATAATTCTTAACGAATAGTCCCAAAGTCAATTTCTTGAACAAGAAGAAGATGAAGAAGAAAATAAGAAAAGGAGTAGAAGGAGGAGGAGGAAGATCAATGAATGAAGATCAACGAGAATCGGTAAAACCTGACTAACCTTTTAAACGTGCGCTCATCTTCCAAAGTGCATTTTAAATTGCTTTGAGCTCTTTCTAGTAGCGTTAAATCGAATACGTAAACGTAAACGTAATTGTGAAATGCAGGTACAAAAGACAAATAAACTTATCGTTTTACGAAAAAAGATTAACGCGTATATATATTAAATTGGGCAAAACCGATAAGTAAAATATAATAAAATACAATTCAAAGTGTGATAATAACCATCGATATAATATATATAAATCGGATTAAAATTTTTAATTGATTGATTAAAAGTTAACTATAGGTTTAAGATGAAGTATTTTCTAACGATCGATGTTTAATATAATACAAATAAAAATGATTTAGGAATGAAGCATTGAAGTCTTCACGAGAAAGTCAAAAATGTTTGAACTTTCGATCAATGTGTTAACGTATTCGGAAAAAAAAAAACAACAACCGAGCTAGTTACACTTTCTTTGCATATCCATTAACAAACGACATAAAATCTCGTATATATACTTACTTATTATATACGAATCTAATCGACAAGTAGATAATTGGTATCCCATTGTCTAAGGATTATCTACCGTAGATCATCTTAACGGGTTGAACAAAGGACGCACCAGGGAGAACCGAGGACGAGATTATGGTGTCTAACATTGATGTTCTCCCTCTTCCTTGAAAACCTATATCCAACATATTAAAAAACCTCGACGTTCTCATTCTTTCGTTGGACCTTTCTTCATTCTTCTTATTCTTTTTTTATTTTCTTTTTGTCTTCTCATGGTCTAATATACACAGGTAACGGGTATTGTATCGTTCGTGTATCTTCCTAAACAACACATGGTCACGTCGTCGTACCATCACCGAGATGATGGGCCAATGCCGTTCCAGTAAAAAGATTTCGACACTCGACCAAAATTTCAGCACCGAGAGATCTTTCTTTTTCGGTGCTAAGGGTCGGGTGGGAGTTGGGGTACAGAGAGAGGGGGGGGGGCTTAATCGTAACACTGAATCTGCCTATATAATCAGCCGTGGGTTCTTCTTTCGAATCAGTAGAGTACACCAACTCATCTCGAAATAAATTTCTTCGACTCTTCGACGAGAGACACACACGAAAACAAATATTCATCCAAGATGAAACTGGTGCGTGTTATTATTTTACAAACAAAAATACGTGGGATGATGATATATATCTTTACTTGTGTACTATGGGATTTTCATTTTGTCTTCTCTTTTTTTTTTTCTTCTTTTCTCTCTTATAAAATTAATAATTCGCTGTTAGTGTGTGTTAATCGATTAAACGCGTACGAAAGTTTTCAACGAAATTCAACATTTTTTCTCGATAAAATTAATGAACACCATGGAATCGATAATTACGATCTTGAAAAATATATAATGCATAAATAATACGTCGTAAAAAACGTTTAATAATTTTTTCTCAATTATATCATACACACGGTACGATAACGTGTACCGATAACATCGATTCATTGCAAATGAACTAACGTCGTAATTGATTTTGCAATTATTTCGATAATTTTCCTTTTTTTTTTCTTCTTTTTCTTTCATTAATATTCTTTACGTGGAAAATTGACATCATCTCCAATCATTTTTAAAGATAAATGAAAAATTACATATAATTCAAATTAAAAAATTGAATTTTGTTCTTTCTTATTAGATCATAGCATTCACCGCCCTTTTGGCTGTCGCCCTTGCCCTTCCACGACCACAGCAAGAAGTTGTACTCGTTAAGGAAACACCCTCCGACAATATCGGCCTTGGTGGTTACAACTATGGTTACGAACTTTCCAATGGTCAACACCATCAAGAATCCGCTGAATTAAAAAATGCTGGAAGTGAAGATGAAGCACTCGTTGTTAGGGGTACTTTCAGTTGGGTTGACCCTGTTACCAATCAACGATTTGACGTCTCATATGTTGCCGATGAAAATGGTTTCCAACCACAAGGCGAACATCTCCCAAAAGCTTGATTTCATATTATTACGAGATAGATATAGACTATAGTTATAATAATAATAAAAAAATTGTTTTCTAACCAAATATCAAACAATATACTCGTTTTTATTTCCACACATACGCATCGTCATGCCATTTATTATTATATGGTAATAGGGTTAACGATACTTTCTAAATAATAAATCATTTTTAATATATGATTTTACGATAGTAAAGAAAATTTCATTTTGATTTAAACAAGAGAATTCTAAGTACTCGATCTCTGCTGCAGGACGACACGTGTTACGTTCGTACTACTTAAAAGAACAATCTTACGCATTGCACGCGTCTGCAAATGTTATTTAAATGTTAATTAGTCATTATCTAATATTTTAATACTAGTATTATGACGTTGCATTGAAATCGATATTAAATTATCGTTGAATATTTGAAACATTTATTTATTTTTATAGAAAATATTCGAAAGAAGATTCTTTCGTAAATTTTTATTGTTATTGATATTGGATCCACACAATCAATATATATATAGGAATAAATATAATGAATTATAAAATAAGAAACGCGATATTTCTTTACAAATATTATATATTACTGTGCAATGTGATATTTCTTTATAAATATTATATACTGCACTCACATTGTGTCTGTCTCTTTCTTTCTTGTAATACTTTTTACGTAACAATCCATATCTCATGCTATGCTTAACATAATACTCCTTAGTTAAAATACATAGGTGTACACTTTTGTGTTAATTGATATAATTGATAATATTTTATTTAATAAAAAATATGATGATAATAAAATACAAATTCATGTTAAACGAAATAAGATTGTCCTCATAATATTCTATTAAGTACTTGTTAGTTAAATAATAAAATGACTTCGTTCTGGAATCAACCCTCAAGTACAAAGGGTTTAATACAAGTGGATATGAATTTTTACCAATAATAATAATAATAATTTTTGATAATAAAATGCAATGAGGATAAAATTAATATTGATGTCAAGTGAAACAACATGATCCTTATATCGATTTTTTTGATGATAAAACAAAAATGAAAAAACAAAAAAAAAATAAATAATAACAGGATGAATATGAGCATGATTCGTTCGTTTGTAAGGTCACGAAGATGATAGCCGATTGCGTAAGAACAAATACCGCATAAAAGTTCGACGGATCATAAGACCAGTTTTCCTTGATCGATCCATCCGTGGGATTATTCAAGCTTGTAGTTTATTATTCGTGGATAAGTCGTTCCGATATGTCCAAGGTTCTCAAAGATTGATACCACTTTGTTAGTTCTTCCAGTAGAGAAATTCTTTCCCTTATAATCGATTCATATTTATTGAATAAATTGTTCAAACTTGATCCTTTATGATAGCCCAAAGCAATCTCTTTTTTTTTGTACGCTAATTCATATTGAATAATTCTATTATTAATGAGTCCTTCGTATATATATAATTCGAATATAGGTTTACACCATTGGTAAATACTGAATTATTCGATATCATTAATAATTTCTATCTAACCGAAGGTCAAACAGATTTTTATTAACCAGTCATCGATATCTTGCATAATTCATTAAAACTAAACTGTTGTTATTGGAATTATCAAATCTAGAAATATTACTAACAACATCCTTTAAATTTCTAAACATCATTTTTATCGTAGTTTCAAATTCTTAAGAAAGATACCGTTTTTTTATCTTTTTTTTTTCTCTCTCTCTCTCTTTTTTCATAACTTACAAGCATTTAGAAAGTGTTTTTCGAATTAAGAACGAAAGTTGACAATTAAATTAAGTATGAATATTTAATTTAATGAAATTATGTATACGGATTTTTTTTCTTCTTTCGTTCGTTCTTTTTTTTTTTTTGAAATTATTCGATCTTCACAAACGACTATGTTTCTTTTTTTATATTTCTATTTGAAATATTTTATCTTTAATGATATTCGTTAACTATCGGTATCTTTTATTCATAAATAGAAATTCTATGAAATAGTCTTTCACGTGAATGAGAGAATTTCTCGTAACTTAGAGACTTATTTTCTATGACTATTCTCATTCAATGGCGGATAATTGAGATATGAAGTACGTAACAAGTGAAGTATAATTAAGGAACTTTATAAAGGAGTCATTTGTATGATAAACATTGTTACTATCTTAAACGTATAATAATCATTGCATTAATGTATATATATTTTAATATAAACGTTCAAAGATGTTCGTGTATTTTATAATAGCAGTCTAAGATAATTTGTTTGTTTTTTTCTGATCACATGAAGAAAATATAATGTCAATGAAATTTCATTAAAATTAATTTCAACAATTTACGAATTACTACGTACAATCAGGATGTTAATATTAATTGATATATTAAATATATTAATTACGGAAGATACACGGAGGACGTAAGATAACAGGTAGTTGTTAAAGATGTGTATGTATTTAAAAAAAAAAAAAAGAAAAGAAACCAAAAAATTGATAATATTGGAAACGTATAGCAATGTGGGAAGGTCAAAATATCAGAGATGGCAAGCGGGCGTGTGCTCATCATTGGTAAAGTGGACAAAAAGTGAAAGGTGAAATTCAATGGTGGTGTAACGAAATTTTGGCAGTAGGAGGACCGGTATAAAATGACTGTAGCATTCTCAAATTTACCACAGTCGCATCCAGTCTTCTCTTTCAAACGAGACTAAGTCACAAAATTCGATTAGTAATCATGAAGATGGTAGGTATACAATCTATTAATTAATTCATTAATTTTTCTCTACAATAATCGAAATTCAAATTATTTGATCAAAAAATCAATCTGTATTATTATTAAAAAGCTAACAAAACAAATTGATTTATATTAGATTTTGTTTGAAATATATGAAATTTGTAATTGTATTTTTTGTTTTTTTAGATCATAGCCTTCTTTGCCGTTTTGGCTGTCGCATTGGCACTCCCAGCTCCTCAGAATGTTCACAAAGATGAAGTTGTGCTAGTTAAGGAAACACCCTCCGACAATATCGGTCTTGGTGGTTACAACTATGGTTACGAACTCTCCAATGGTCAACACCATCAAGAATCCGCTGAATTGAAAAATGCTGGAAGCGAAGACGAAGCACTCGTTGTTAGGGGTACCTTCAGTTGGGTTGACCCCGTTACCAATCAACGATTTGACGTCTCTTACGTTGCCGATGAAAATGGTTTCCACCCACAAGGGGAACACCTTCCGTCATAAATATATTCCTATCTACGAACAAAATCGCTAAACAATTTTAGGATCTGAACAAAACAATTCGAAGAAAAAAAAGAAGGAGAAGATGATGAAGAAGGATCGTGAGATTATTCGATTTGAAATTTCTTAGTTACCTGATTATTCATTTTTTAATGATTACTATATTCTCTTCATTCAACGACTGAGATCTGTAAGTTTTTATTATTTTCAAACATGTACAAACAAATTGATATTATTTCAAGAATATAATCGTTTTGAAAGAATTTAATGAAAACAAAATGAGAAATTCTGTTGTATCATACGTTCCAACCCTCTCCGCTTATCGGATGACAACTCTGTTCATATCGAAAGAGAAGGAATGAACAAGCATTTCTTTTCTACTTTTCTTTATATTTTCTTTTTCTTTTTTTTTTTCGCAAATACACCTGCAACACAACAGTTTTCTCCTTACGTTAGAAGACAAATAGTGGTTCAAGCATATAATAGCTTAGATTACAAAATATAAATGGCAATTCTATTCCTGGAGAATAACTAATACTTTCGAGATGAAATCGTCTGTAAAACTTGTAGAATGCCGATATCGGGGACAAGGATCTTCCAACCCTCCCTACCCCCTGCCACCCATCCCCGATGAATAATTCCTCAAAAGGAAAGGCACTTCGAAATGTTAATGTTCATTTGCCTCATTATCTTATTTTGTTTTTACTTTTATCTTCTTTTTTTTTTTTTTTTTTCTATCTTATTTATCTTTGTAGTTACGACGCGTTACGAATGATTTTTGTTGCCGTTTAAAATGTTTTCCAATTGGCAACGCATTCGTTTCACGAAATAAATGGGATGAAATAATCTAAAGTAATCGTCGAGTTGGAATATTAAAAATGAATAAAAAAAAAAAAAGAAAAGAAATTTATTAATTTATTTTTTCATTATATTTATAAAATCTCTAATATATATTTAAATATATTTCTTTTTTAAACAATCGATATAGAAACTAAAAACTAGAGACATCTTACGTTAGAATACACAATTTAACTAGCACAACGTACCTGTATAAAATCTGCCTTCAACGACGTCATTCAATTTTAATACCAACTTTTGGTCACCAGATAGCATTTTTAATTTATATAAATAATAATTAAGAAGAAAATAATATCAAATAAAAAAATTACGTGTATTCAAATCATATATATATGTTTTCTAAGATTAAAAATAAAAGCAATATTTACTGTATACTTCGATTAGAGATTTAAAATTAAAATGCAAACGCTATTCATCTATCACTCATATTAAAACCCCAATGCACATTCTTATGTTTATCTCTTTAAGCAAATGACACAAAACACAGTCTTTAATTAATCAACGATAAATGTGAAACAGATATGAACAACGATGACATCCTCCTCGATGAAAATGAAGTCAAAGTAGAAACTTCATCCGATCATTCAATTTGCCATTCAAGTAAATATAATCGTAATTATTAATTTATTAATATAACCTTCCTTTTCCTTTTTTGTTTCTTATCTAAATAAAATCATTACATATTAAATAAACAGAATTACCGATTGAAATAAACGAAGAAAATTATATAAACGATGAAGAAAGTTCCGATTGTAGTTCACCATCGGAATTGAAAAAACGTTTACAGGATTTATCATCAACGTACCATAATATACGATCAATAGATCCTTTAATACCTCTGAGTCATCGAATTCCTCTTATTAATCGATCGGACAAAGAAGATTATCAACATTCAAATCTTCTTAAAGAAAGTTCAACAAAATTTAATTCGTTGCAAGGAGCACGTGCACGAAGACGAGCCAAAATTCGATCGGAAATTTTAAACGAGATCGATAAATCAATATGTATGACAGATACTAAAGTAACAACAGATTTGTTTAATCATTTTTCAACGCAATCAGAAAACTCGAATAATATTAATAAAAGTTCGATGGAATCTTTGACGAAATTTTATGATGGCAAGGATACTTCGAGGTTTCGTTTTAAACCAAATACGTTTGCGGGTTCTTTGACGTCTCGAAGTTATTATTGCAAGAATTATGATGATGATGATGATGATGATGATGATGATAAAAAACATGATTTAATTAAACGCCAATCTAAATCAGCTAACGAGGATCGTATTAGTAAATGTAATAAATTATTAACAAATAAAATCGAACTTAATCCTATTTCACAATTATCTGCGAAAAATGTGCGCCCAATTAAATGTGGAGGATATAGGCCGCACACTGGTGTTATATTAAAAAATTTAAGTTCGAGTAGCGAATCTGAAAGTATTAATGAACCAACGTCGAATTGCTTATCACGAAAGATTAACAATCCAATAACAAATACGGAATTATCTTCGCCAATTTCTAGAACTACCTTAGACGAAAGAATATTATCCGTTTTATCTTCGAGAAGTGAAGATAATCAAGCGTTATCTTCGTTCAGATCGCTTCAAGAAATATCTCGAAATAAAATAATTAATAATAATACTAATAATAATAATAATAATGAAAGAGAAAAGATTCAAGAAAATGATTTGATTTCTATGCCAGAAAAATCAGGTGTTTTGAATTATTCACGTTCAGAAAACGTAAGACAGAAAAATGATCTATCTGATTTATCTAAAAACCGAAAAGGGAAAAGGAACTTGTCTTGTCCGTCTACCGCAAAAAATTGTGTAGAAAAAGAAGACTTCGTTTCAACAATGAATACTGCAAGATTTTTCAGCGATGGTCATTCTTCGTACGAAAATAATAAAGATAAAATTCCTTCATTCGTTAATGTAGAATTGATCGATGATTTAGAAACAGTTAATGCGTCTGATAACGAAAAACAAGACAACACAACCAGTGTACCAAGTTTACGATTGTATTCCGAAGATGTTTCTTGTTCTACGTCAGCTGGTAGCAAAACCTACACGCAAAATCGTTCCTTGGATAGTAATGCATTATCAAATGCCTTATCAAATGTTTCTTCAAATTTAAACCCCAGAGATATAGAAAATAATTCAACGAAAAAACGATACAGATCTTTCGACGATAGCGAAAATTTGGACACTTCGGAATCGTCTGATCAAAATATGATTTCGATTATAACTCGTCGTGAACCTGTTGTATCAGCGGATTCGAAAAATATTCACGAAAATTACAACGAATTTGATATTACCAAAGGATCCCGTAGAGCATTTTCAGCCCCTCATTCGAAATTACCTGCAAGACATTTAGTAAGTTGAAATTTTTTTTTTTTTTGTACGAAAAGAATAAATCTCGATGTTTAATTTATAATATTTATTCGCAGGTAAATGATCAGAGATGTAAATCAGTCGATTTATCGCGTGAAATGATTTACGTTCAAGACAATTTTCAATATCCTGAATCATTGTATTCCAATAATTTAAGTCAAACAAATTTGTCAGAAAGTATGGGATCATTGAACTTTGCCGAGGAATATCAGACATTTAAAGATCCATCTAGAATGTCTTATTTACAGGAAGAAAAGTATAACGCGTATTGTTCGGAATATTTGATAAGCTCGATATATCCAAGACAAAGTCATCTTTCCATTTTGCAAGAAGAATCAGAAACGAGACTCGAAGAAAATGGCTTATCCGAAGCAACATTTGAAAACAAGGATTCTCCTATTGTAAATGTTGATAAAGAAAATATTAATCGATTTGAATCAGACCAACAAATGTTAACTACCTCGTCTAAAAATCAAAATATCGAACAACAAAATTCTATTAAGTTGAATGAAACTAATATGATTCAAGATACAATTGAAAATTCAATGGACAATCAATGCAATATTAAAAAACAGTCTAGTCGTACGAATTTAATTTCTGCATGTTCTACGAATAATAATCCTGACATTCAAAAAACAATACAGGACAATAAAATAAAAGATTTTAACGAAGAAAAAGACAACGAATACAAAACGAAAGAAATATCCTCGAACGATAATATCGATAGGAATAATCTGATAGAAAGTATAATAAATAAAGATATAAAATCGTGGACAAAAATCGAAGAAAAGACGAAATTAGAAAGTTCAAAGATTGTTCCAGCGGATAGAACGATGCTCGTAAGAAAAAATGTTCACGAAATGTGTACGGTTTCACCAAAAGTTTCTTCTTCAACATCGAGACTTCGTAGTACGTTTGAAAATAATACAAAATCTCCACGTTTTAATAATAAAAAAAGTCAAGATCGTTTTCCATTTACTATATCAGAAACTGAGAGTACAATGTTGGAAACTAGACACAATGTTGGACGTTGCAATAATGTTACCAACAAATCGAGATCTTTGGAAACGTTTCGCGAATTACCATATCCAACTATAACTGAATTTTTTGTTTCACCTAACGATTATTACGCATACAACGAACGCCAAGAACAACGAAATATTTTACCAAAGATGAAAGGATTTGTTCGTAAGTTTTCGAACAAATTAAAATCGTCACTTAAACATAATAACAATGATCACCATGATCATATGGAAATATCGACAAAGATTATTTATCAAAATCAAGAATGTCAAATAGATTCGATTCCCGAATCGTTTTCGGACGAATCGATCATTGAAGAATCCCAATTGATCGTACCAAAATCTGCTAATACCAGATCGTCCATCATTTCTAGCGGTAAATCATTGAAAAAGACAATGAGCTTGGAAAACTTGACCCTATGCACGGAATATCCTCGTAGACGATACGATCGTGATGATAGATGGGTCAAAGAATTTCAGGAATGTTCTTCGCAACGTACAACAACCAGGACATCGTCCAAGGAACGTTTTTCTATATTTCCTTCTAAAAGCGAGAGTAGTTCATTGGTCGAAGATATTTCCAAAGAATCCTCTAGATTAGAGGATAATAATATTCCAAGTAATAATTATAAAAATGAAGATTCGATGATGAACGTTTCAACATCTTCTTTCGTGTTACCAAATTCTATGAAAACTAAATTTAACGTTGGAAAGGATCAAAATTCTGATACGGATGATATTAGTATTAATAACATGGAAACTGGTGGTTGCATTTGTTTTAAATTGTATCGAATATTAACGTGTTCTTTTTACGTAACGTCGAAAGATCGAACTTCAATCGCGAAACCGAACGAATCGTTGATAGAAATTAAGAAAAAGAAAAAGAAAAGGAAAAAGAAATTTGGTTTATCGTTGAAATGATTTAAAGGGATGATTGATTATTCTTCGTTCCATTTAACACATCCATAAGAATATTTTGCCGCTTGTTCTTGTTCTTGTTGTTATTGCTGTTATTTTTGTTCTTCATGGGTCAGAATACTTTCTTATAATTTATTACGCTACACACATAAAACTCGTACGTAATGTTTTCATGTATTTATAGCGATATATTTTCATTTCATTAATAGCCGATTTAATAATAGGTACTATTTAACCCTTTCGTTACTAGTACAACCGATACAAAGGTTTCACATTAACGACTTGACCCGTAACAAAAGGGTTAACATTTCATTTTTTTTTTTTTTTATCGAAAAGCCAAAAAAAGGCACGCACCGATCGACACCGAGTGTGTTGTTTTTTAAAACACGCCAACTGTGTAAAAACTTAAATAATATGCATTTATGTCGTCGTTCGTCCTTGTTACTTCTTTTTTTTTTTTTTCTTCTTTTATTCGTTTTGTCCTTCGTTTATTAATTTTATTTCGCCGTATATTCGTACATGTGTCTCTCAGATTTTTGTTATTCTCAATATTATATATATTGTTAGCACGGTTCTCTTTCGAATTCACTTCCAACCCATGTGACATTAATCGTGTCTTTTATCGAAGAATACGGTATTATTATTATTATTATTATTATTATTATTATTATTATTATTATCGAGTGTTTTTATCGCTTTAATAAAACGCTTCCTTTGCTACGCTTTTTTTTTAAACTTATTATTCGTTATTTATCGCGTTATAGAAAAAATAAGTCTTTAAATAATCACATAAGAGTCGTCGAGCCTTTTTTTTTTTAATAGATTGGAGAATAGAGAAGGGGTTTGAAAGGATAGGAGAAGAGGGAAAAAGGAAAAGGGGGTAAGGTTTCGAAAGGAAGGGAAGAAGGATAAAGTTAGATGGGAGGAAACATTCGTACAAGGGTGTAAATGCGTCGCACACGTGTTTTATACACATAAATATCTGTGTATGTGTGTGTGTGTTTGCGCTCGTGTATGATGGAATAGAAAATTCATATTTCGTTTAATAATAATTGTGTCGAATATAACGTGTCGTCGTATTGAAATTCGCGACAATTCGGTGTTTAAATAGGCTGCTGCTTGCTTATTTATGCATTTTTATTCTTTTTTTTTTTTTCTCTTTTTTTTTCTCTTTTTTTCATTCTTTCAAAGTGATCTCACGAAAAAACAGCACTCTAACGTCTGTAAAAGAGATATTATTTATTATTATTATTATATTATTATTATTATTATTATAATTATTATTATTATTATTATTATTATTATTAATAATATTATTATATTAATATTATCATCTAATCAATCCTCACGATAACCGATTACGAATATAATCATGTATCTCTTGTTAACAATAAAACACTAGATCTCGACAATCATATTCGATTGGTTAATTGATTGATGCGATCGATAATGATCGCAAATACCTGCTGGCATAAAATAAGAAAAAATCGACTTCGCTAAAAGGGAATATGCGATCTCTACGATCCGTATCTCTCTCTCTCTTTCGTGTTTGTTTCTTTCTTTTTTCTTCCTTCGACGTCCCTGAGAAAGGAAAGGAGAGGCTTATATATAAACGGGTCGCTTTTATCTTTTTTTTTTTCTTTTTTGTTAAAAACGACATTTCACTCAATTACAATAAACTTTGAATCAAAATCGCAAATTCGCACTCGTCGGGTGATGATGATTAACGATAGAACGTAATCGATTAAACGTATTGTTTTACACCATATAGGATAATACATATATTACACAGGTACGGATTTATTTATTAATTTTTTTCTTTCTTTCTTTCTTTCTTTTTTTCTATCTATCTTTTTTTTTTTTTTATGCTTTCCCGAAACGCACGCATGTATTTCTATTAACGCGTTAATATTTTTCGTTTAAATCTTATTATTCCTCTTCGTATTTCGTCTTCTACAATTGTTCTCGTCTTGCTTTAATTTATTATATTTTTTATTTGTTAAATGGGGAGATGGGGGTGGGCCGGGGTGGGTTGCGAGCATCATCATCCACCGCAGGCGCAGGGCCGTGTATCGATCCTCTTCCTGCGATGCTTTAATCTACGCAAGTACGTTTTTTAATTTTTTTTTATTTCAGCAGTGACGACTAACACATGTGATGGATTATTACGAGAATTATTTTCTTCTTTTCCTTTTGTGTGTGTGTTTTTTTATATTTTCTTTCGAAAACGAGACGAAACACTCACTCACTCTCTCTCTCTCTCTCTCTCTCTCTCTCTCTCTCTCTCTTTCTCCCTATCTCTCTCCTTGTCTTTTTGTTTTTTTACGTGGCGAGTTCGAGTTACGCGCGGATAGATTCTGAGATATTTAGAAGAAAGGGGGATAGAAATACAGTAAAATCTGGCACGATAACTTTTAGAAATATTTAGCGGCTATCTTTTTAATAATATTTTGGCTTCTTTTTTTACGCGTTGATTATTTTTTTTTTCTCTTTTCTTTTTTGTTTTTTTTTTTTATCTTTTTTATTTGTTTTTTTGTTTGTTTTGTTTTTTTTTTTTTATCTCTCGTTTATACGAAACAAATAATATCGTGTCGCTAATTAAAGCGATGCGTCCGCACGCCGTGCTAATTAATTTGTTCGTACGGGTGTGGCCGTTCGCACGCGCGCTTTATAAGTCAGTCACAAAAAAGGACAACCTACACCACGACAATGACGACGACGATATTATATAATTCCCAATTTAAAATCATCTAAACTCGTTGTACGCGTTTCATCGACTCCTTCCTTCTTTCCTTCCTTTTTTGTTTGTTTTTTTATTTTTATTTTTTATTTATTATTATTCATTTAACAATGACGAGATTACGATCGACCGACAGACCAACCGACCGACCGACGAGTTTCTATTTGCGAAGAATTCATTTTTGTTGGTTTTTATCTTTAAATGGTTCGTCGAAAAAGGGCTAGAGATGACAATGACGTTGACGATGTTTAAACCAAGACGAACGAGAACGAGACCGAGAGATGCGTTGCTTGCTTGCTTTTTTCGTGTGATTTTTGTTTGTTTGTTTAAAGCTCGAATAATATTCGTTAAGAAGAATTTGGATGTGGAGAAATGGTGTTGGTGGATGGAGGGGGTTTCGAATAAGGACGTCGTTCGTTTCCTTATTTTGTTGACGGTTGACAACACTCCGCTTTGTATTTCTTGGTTACTCTTTTTTTTATTCTTCCTTCGTGTACCGTTTAAAAATCGATTTTGTATCCGTTTGCCTGCCTGCCTGCCTGCCACCGGTGTTCATCGATCACGGGATTCCTCATCGTCGTTGTCGGGCACGCTAGTTCGTTTCTGCTCCTGCTGCTTCGTAGTTTTTAACGTTTCTTCGTCGCGACTCATATCTTCCGTACGAGATTTCTCAGTTAAATTATGTCACAACGGTGGCGGAATGGAAAATTCCTTTCTTACATAAAACAGAATATAAGGCTTGCACTTTGCGACTGCGTCGGTGCTAGCTGGACGTACCGAACTGTCATTGAAGTGGAACCATTGACCGTCGTGTACGGCAAATGCGGTGTAATGTCCTGTGCCAGCACTGCGAAAACAATACATTTTTTTATTATCCATATCACTCATTGATTCTTTTCAAATTATTTTTAATCGATTGAATTAAATTGAACTTTGTCCTGTTAACGGATTAAGATAACTCAAACTTCGTTAATATTGCAGACAAATTCATTTGAACGATTAGAAAAGTATGTCTATTTTTTTAATCTTGAAATCAGGAATTCGTACCCAGAACCATGATGAACAATGACAGCGGCCAAATCGTAAAGATGACTGTTTTGGGCCCCCAATTTTATGCCGGTCATACCTCGGACGGTAAATGCCGACATATCGAGAGATTCCATCGGAAAGTCTACCTGCGTGTCCACCTTCGAACGATATGAATTACACCACCTAAATCTTTTAATGTGAAGGCACAACACCTACAAATGATAAATAGATTATAGAGATATAGTATTATCATCAAATGAGTAATAAGTTTTAATTTATAATTAGAGAAAACAATAATAAGATACTTCTTTTTTTCCGGAATACTAACGTTAGGCAGCCTATGAATCCAGAACCTCTTGGTGGACCGTTGTTTCCCCATACAATTATCGCAAAAGTATAGTTCGCTGTCAGCCAGTTCCTCGACTTTGAAGAATCTCGTTAGACTATAGGTGAGACTACAGACCTCTTCCTGTTCCTTCGTACGTCTTTGAAGTCTATCCGGTATATCCAAGGAAAGATCCTGGAAGGGTTCGTGGGTCTTCGAATCCGTACGGCAGTTCATGCAGTGGACCTGCGCGAGGAAACGCGATCCATAATTCGTCCGCGCTTCTCCCCGAACAAGAGAAAACGAAGAGGATGACTTTTGTCGAAGAGTCTCGCTGAGAGCGTTGCGAGAGGAATTAGGGCTTTTTGTGTGTCTCTGTCTTTGTCTCTGTGCGTGTATGTGTTATTTGTTTTTCTTCATTCGCGAACACGCGTTCAGAGATAAATTGTCGATAGGTGTATAATAATCAAAGATGTGGATTAAGAGTAAGATAAAGAAATAGATAAAGATAGGTAGTATAGCAAGCTCGCAACGAGCTCGACTTACCACGCTGAGTAGAGTGCCACCAAAAACGGCGGTGACGATGCTCTGCTTTCCACGCAAACCGAGAGGCTCGTGTCCAAGCCTAGGTAATAATTGAAGCAACTCTGTGTGCAATCTATCTAACATATAGGTGAGAAACTCGTGAGCGTCCTGTTGTTGATAACCCCTGAATCTCGGTACGACCTTCCATATTACGAGGAAGAGGCATTCCGGGGAAATGGCTTGACCATTCGAACCGCCAAGACTCAAACCGAGAAGTACCTTTCGTAGTTCCTCGGCTAAAAGGGCATCGCTCATAAGTTCCTTGGCTCTTCCTGGTGTTACGATGCGACCTCTGTGAGTCGGTGGTTCCGATGGGTCAAAAGCTATACCCTCTAGGCACGGCATTTGTGTGAGGTATTCGCAAAAGTGGCTTATGTTGTTGAACGATTGTAATACAACGTTCATGAAACAAGTATTCCCAAGATTCCTCAGGCCGACGACCTTTTTCTCTTTGGTTATCTTCGAGCTTCTACGTTTGGTCGCTGGCCTATTGTCCCCGCTGGTGCCGTCCAACGAATGCAACCTCTTCCTCGCCGTTCTCGGTCGTAAATTTCTCACGACAACCTCGGCCTTCCATAACGCATCAGCGTCGTTGTCCTCGCTACTCTCCCGTCTTGATGATGGCGTAGTCGTACTCGTTGTACTCCAACTTTCGTCGTTCTCCTTGTGCTCATCTTTTCGAAATATTATTCGACGTATCTTTTCTATTTGACCACCTGTCGTGTCGTTTATCACGTATTCGTCGCACGTGTAACTGCGAAAATAACAAATATCAATCATTACTAAATGTTATCATATTTATTTTCTTCCTATGAACGAGCTAAACCGAACGAAACGTTTTGTTCCATTGGTTCGATCTATTTCACAGTCTTTATCAATTAAATCAATCATATTGAAAAACATAAAAACCTGACTTTTCCAACTCACCAAAAGACCGAGAGGTTCTCACAATCGATGCACACGCAGTGCTGAGTATTATTCTTCTCGTGATGCTGCAACGCGTGTCCTGCCTCGTACCTTCCACAATGAACTGCTCCGCAATGCAAACATAACCAGGTACTTTTCTCGGTACCGCATACTGTTATTGGTCGTCGTGGGTGGATCGTACCAAAACAAAAAACAAGAAAAACTATAATTAGACGTGAGAACTCGGAATAAAACAAACACCTTACACAAATTTATTTAATCGACCGTCTTTTATTAATAGAAACCACTTTTTTTAACCACTAAACCGTAAGACCCGTGTTGTATCCTGTTGATAAAAGTCGACGAAAAGAGAAAGGGGGAAAAAATATATTAGGAGAAAGAATTTGTTTTACATATTTTTTTTTCTTTTTCTTTTTTTTAGAATCGTCGAGACGATGACGTCTCGACGCCAACCATCCCCAGTCGCAGAAATGCAATATATCTGGTGATTGAGAAAAAGAAAAAAAACAAAACATCGCATTTGGTTTTCCCCGTGTTGCGTAATATCGAAATAAAATATGGAAATGGCGAGGAGAAGAAAAAAAAGAAAGTGGGGAGAGAAAAAGAGAGTTGGAATAAGAAAGAGAGAAGAGGGGAAGTGGGGAGGGGTGGTTTAACACACCCCCTTCGCAGCAGAGACTGGCCGATCGATTGCGAAATATGCCTTGGAAATTTGTCCCGTTTTATTATTCCATTTTCTTCGTTCAGTTCGAGAAAAACGAGATTCTATCTTTCGGGAACTTTCGATATCTAATCGAGACGGTGAGTGAGAAATAAAAAAGGTAAAAACAGAAAAAAAGAAAATGAAAAGTAAGAATAGAGAAAATATATCGAAAGTCTTAATTAGAGGAGAAACTTGAGACGGTGTTTAGCACGAAATCGTTGCTGTGAAAAAAAAGGAAAAGAAAAAAGAAATGGAAACCGAGTGGGGTGTAGCACGGTAGGATCTATAGGGTGGAGGGTTTGAAGAACAGCAGCACCGAACGAAAGGGGACGCGAGAACCGAGACGATGTTCACTCGCGCGAGAATTTCTACGATGAGGTAATCTGATATGTCCCAAGTCAAGGTCGTTCCCAGGTGGACATTCTCATCTCTCTTGGTCGACCACCCACCCCATATAGAAGGAATACACGGATATGTATATATGTGCATCATATCTCGCATAACAAACTGCATTGTATTGCGAATCGTCAGAAAAATATTTCTACCCCTTGTTTATCAATTTTCCAAACAATTAATATCTGTTCGTAATGCAATATTTGTTAAATTAATATTTCACATGCGTGTATAGAATAATTTTATTGACATCAAAAAATTGCATTATATGAGACAACGCAATAAACCCAAGAAACTTTTGATTCATCCTAATATTATATATACAGAAATATATCTTACGATATTTTATTTCTCATTTTTAAATAATGATACAAATTTTCATTTGCGAATGAAAATTGATTCTCGAAAGATACTTTTGAGTAATGTTATATGCTGATTTGTTAAAAAAAAATATCATACGTTTTTGTTTATCTATAATTCCTACATTTGGTAAAATATGATATATGCGTTTCCTGCGAATGATATATTAAATATAGAAAAAAAAGAGAAAAAAAGTCTAAACGTTGCATATTAATGAACACATCATCATCATCATCATCGCAACCTTGTAGAAAATAAACGTATAAATAAAAAAGAGAAATTCTCTACAACGGATAAAATTGACATCATCGGTCACGCGCGTATATGTAAGTAAATAATGTTCTCTTCTTCTTCTTTTTTCTTTTTTTATTTTTTTTTTAATATATAAAAAGGATGCAAAAAAGAGTCCAAAGTCCAAACTTTCCAATATGATTAGCGACGATATTTAAAATGACGAAGAAAAAACCGATATGAACGAAACTGTTGACTAAAGAATTTGACACTGGCATGAAACGAACGTCAAACTCGAGGCATACTTTTCGAACTATTATTGCATGCATGCATACACACACACACAAACACACACATACAATATTTATATACGAGCTATATCCGAATGCTTGCGTCGTAGCCGGTGGTCGGTACGTGCAAGGAGTGTATATAGGGATCGATTAAAAAATAAAATAAAATAAAATGTTAAAGAAGAGACATAGCAACCCGATACATAACCGATTTTATATCCTCACCTATCGCATTCCGGTTCGATGATAACAAAGAAAAAAAATCCTACGTTCTTCGTGTGTCTTTAACCTTTCTTTTTTTTAACAATAATTTTTCTTAAAATAATAACGACGACGACGAATGCATTTCCAATTTACATTAAAGCATAAATCGATACATACGCGTAAGAAATGCACATACAAATATTATACATGAATTCCATAAATAATATACTTAGAGGATAAGTATCAATTGTAAAATAAATGTGGTAAGATAATAAAAAAAAAAAAGGGAGGAAATAATAAAAAAACGAAACAATTGTTGATGCATCCAACATTTGCATTCTGTTATCGAAACATATTATAAATGTAACATACATCTAATAAAAAATTCGTTGCATTCGGAATCATCCTCGTGCTTACTACGTCAGAGTTTCTTTTTATTCAACGTTCCAAAATCAATTTCCTTCGTTTGTATAGATGCCTATAAACACGTCGATGGGATTACAAAAGCATTGTGGTGGTGGTGTATCGGACGACAGCCATGTATAGAACAGAGAAACGTTCATTCAATATCGTGCTACTCAATGAAGTCCATGTAATACCGGGTGTGTCGAAAGTGTTTTGCCTATTCGAATACCGACATCGTCCAAAAGTCAAAAACACGATATATATATATAAGTATCCCGATGACTGGCTGTATCTATTAAGGGGCACACCTTAGTGTGAACGCTTAAAAAAAAGGTGATTTTTGGGAATTTTTTTCAAGAAAACTACTACATGAAATATTTTAAAATTTAGAGGATATATTTATACATAATTAACGAATATTCAATAAAATTTTCAAATGAAAAAAGATAATTTTCAGCGAGTTATTCGCTATCTCTTAATTTACTAAAAAAAAGGGCTTAAACGGTTGCAGTGATTCCGGCCTTCAACGTGGATGAAATAAAAAACAAAAGAAATACTGTTAATCTAGAAGGTATTGTTTATGCAATGACCTAAAATTGTGAAAAAAAATTGAAATTAAAAAAATGGCAGACTTTTAACAAAAACACATCGAATTTTTGCTTTCTAATCCCTGACCGGCTACTCTTTAGAAGGCTGTAATTCTAAAACTATTAGAAATATTTATTTGAAATTTCAGTATGTTATTTTTAAAGATATAGATTTTCAAAATTTCACACAAGGTGTGCCCCTTAAATAAGAAAAAGATAAAAAAAATAAATTCAAGTGTACGATCGGGGCGTTGATTAGGAGCGCCTGAGAAGGAATCCCGGAGGAGAAGTTTCTCTCGCGAAATTCGATATCTTTGAGAATTCAAGGATAGGCGTGCGTGGGCGTGAAGAAGTAAACGTCGGTTCGATTTCGTTACGTGTTGTGTCTGTAGTACCGCTTTGCGAAAAGGACCAATCTCAAAGAATTAGAATAGGAATTGAGAGATAAAAGAAAGAGGAGACATAGAGAATCCTTGCTTGCTTTCTCTCTCTCTCTCTCTCTCTCTCTTTCTGTGAGAGTGTTCGCCACGCCTTGGATGCGTTCTTGTGGAAAGCTCTTTCGATCGTCTCTCGCGATCGATAAATCGACGCTGTGCGGCAACGAGAAAGAGGAGGAGGAGGATGGCGTTGCAACGGGACACGAAAGAGGAAGAAGAAGAAGAAGAAGAAGGTAAAACTCGTTCTTGCGAGAGCGACGGACTGCACTCTCGCATCCTATTAAATGCTGCCAGGCAGAGGCAGCAGCAGCAGAAGCAGAAACAGCAGCAGCAGCAGCAGCAAAGCGTGCCGTTATCGATTTTGCAACGTCGTCGTACTCGAAGCAGTCTGCGGAGAGAGGTACAACAGGAAAAGAGCTGGTGGTGATGGTGGGGTTGGGTTGGTAGTAGTAATAGTTGTTGCTAGTAGTGGTACTTCCAGTGATAATGATGATGATGATGATAATGATGATGCTGATGCTGATGGCAACGAGATTGAGACCTTTTATCGTTTCTATGAGGGACCATCTTTTTTTCTCACGACGACGACGACGACGAAGTTGTTGATGATGAAGATGATGATGATGATGATGATAATTATGACGTGGATGAAAAGTCAAAAAGACTTGAAGAATCATCATCGAGAGGCATTATCATCGATCCTGTCTCACATGCGTTACGATTCGTCGAGCGTGCAACGACGATCGTTCTCAGTCAGTCGACTCGAATGCATCAGAGAATCAAAGGGGGAAAGAAAGAGATAAAGAGAAAGAGAAAGAGAAAGAGAGAGAGAGAGAAAACTAGATGGAGAGAGGGAGTTGCAACGAACACCGTTCCATGCGATCCCCCACGTGTTTCTGAATCGTCCTACTCGTCGAGATTCGATCGTGTGTTGACCGACTAGACGGTCGTTGGAAAAACAAGCTTTCGTACTCGTCCACACACATGTGTGTGGGTGTATACATATGTGTACGTTTATGGAGAAGGGAGCTTGACTCATCGTTCGTCCCATTCTCTCTCTCTCTCTATATCTCTCCCTCTCTCTTTCTCTTTCTTTCCTTCTTGCTATACCTACATGACGCTTCGTTTCTTTTCCTCCCTATTCCCTCCCACCACCAATTCTCTCTCCCTTTCTCCTACCCTTTTACCCTTTCCTTCGTAACCTCGGAGGAAGAAACACCTTCCATCGTTTTCTACGCCGTAAGGATTGTGAGTTCGATGAAATCAAATAAATAAATTATTCGTTTTGTTAAGCGAGCCCACATTGTGTCTTTTTTCGAAATTAAACACAATTGTTTTGTTAAATCATATACAATTTCATACTCGTGGTATTTTTTAATAATCTGTTTACGTGTTAATATATATTATTTTTTTTTGTAATAAAGATGAGAGAAAAAAATTGATCTCAAAGATTTCATAGGAAAAACAATCTCAATATATATTCGAATAGTTTCGAGATAAACTTGAAAACTCGCGTTCGATCTTTTGTACATCTGAGATCTCGCGAAATCGCTGGGAGAGCTTCTCCCAGTTCGCTTCACCACCACCACACCATTACCACCACCATTACTACTACTACTACTACACTACTATACCATAACCATTATACCATCACCACCATCGCGGTGATTCTTTCGAGAATCTCTCCCCACGTACCCCTCCCTGGGCAACCATAAAAGGTTCTCCCGCTAGAATAAAGAAGAAACGTTGCGCTTAGAGTTGTTCGTTCGAAGTAAAACAACGACGATAAGGAAGAGAAGGAGGACAACTCTACCTGCCTGCCTGCCTGCCTTACCTGCCTTACCTGCCTGCCCTGTAACGAAAAACTCGAGAATCGAGCTTTGACCTGGTAAATCTAGATCTCCTTAAGAGGGATTGGCGAGCAGAGAATCTAGCAGGATTGATTATAATCAAGGTAAGGATTGAGTTAAGAGATAAGGGGCCAGATTCTAAGAGGAGAGAAACGAGAGAGAGAGAGGGACGGTTGTTCTCCAAAAAAGAGTTTAAAAAGATTCCTCAAACAAAAAGAAAAGAAACGAGGAGAGAAGAACGAACGGTGCTGTGCACGTTTTTCACGAAGTAAATATAGTTTCGAGGTCGTGCCAAAGAGAAAGGAAAGGGTGAAGTATACGAAATGAGGGGACCTTCTCCAGCAAAATAATACAAAAAAAGAAAACAGGGGTATGTACATAGAATCATAGCAAAATTGGTAAAATACAGTGGCATAATATCGTTTACGATTCGTAATATCGTCCTCCTATAATATTTTAATATTGAGAATATAATATCGAATTAAAGAAATCAATTAAAGTAGATAATCGTGTGAGATGCAATGATAAATCTCGTTCAATTTCATTCGAAACGATTCGTGGACATCGTCTCGTATTTTAATGTTGCACACGTCTTAGACAAACCGAGTACTCAGTTTCACTGAATACTTTGATATTGCATCTTACGCGCAAAACAAAGTGACCAATCCAAGTAAAATAAAATTGTAATAAATCGGGGTTAAACAAAAATTAACATATGCCCACCATTCGTTAATTCGTTTAAATAGATTACAATAATTCGTTAAGTTTTCTTATTGTTTCTGGCTTGTGTGTTCGCTGCGTCGTGCGTGTTCCGTTCATACGAACAATGTTAGGAAAAAGAGAGATGGATAGAGGAAGGGAAGATGAATGCTCGGGCTCAGGGAGTCGAAGAAAAACGTCGTCGTCGTCGTCGTCGTCGTTGAAAAGAGAAAGAAATATATATATATAAAGAGAGAGAGAGAAAAAGAGAAGTAGAAGTAGAGAGACATTGGTCGTGTGCTACCGAAACGACGCGATCTCGAGCCAGCTGATTAGTGCCGTCTGGTATTGATTTTCCAATGACGGCCGCGGCGCATACCGAGAACTCTTAGCTAGGAGTACGCATACGCGCGCGCTGGGACCTATCTATCTTTCTTTTTCTTTCTTTCTCTCCCTCTCTCTCTCTCTCTCTCTCTCTCTTTTTTACCCGCACGAGAAAGAGAGAGAAAACAGGCATACACACATCTAAAACCAAACGTGTTCTCCTCTTCATATACATATACATATATATTATATCTGACAGACGATACATATGTGTGGTGTGTGTGTGTATGTAGAATGACGTGTAAGGAAAGAAAAAGGTGTTACACTGACAAATAACTCGAGGACTATCACCGTCGGTGGTTCGGTGAACGGATCGAACAATCTGATCTCTTCTCCCACGTTCGGTTCGGTTCGGTTCTTTTACAAAGAGAAAGATATACATAAAGAGAAGGGAAAAACGGGGAGAGGGTAAATGAATCTTTAAAGAGCGTGTTTCTCGTTCGTTCGCTAAAGGGAAATGGTAGCTGATGATCGCGCTTCGTCTCGTTGCCATCACGACGACAACTCAAGGCCGCGAGAGGAACGGCCTGGGCCTGGGTCACGGTGCAAAAGAAGGAAACGGATATAAAGTTAACCGGAAATAGGTAGAGAGAAAGAGAACTATAGTGATTAAGATAAGAAGAGATAAAAAGAAGATGGAATAGGAAATGGGGCCGGGTTGAAATGGAATAGATTTGGTATATAAATGAAAGTATTCTCTTACCTGCGCAAACGAACGGCAAATCCTTCGTGCAGGTCGTTTCAACGTCGTTAGCATCGAGTCGGACGCTTTGAGCGAGGTGCGGGCACTCCATCTTTCGCTGGCTCCACGATTTCAAGCGGGGCCCCCTCAAGGCCCCCCGTTCCTTTCTCTTCCCACCGTGCGTGCGTGCGTAAATGCGTAAGTGCGTCTCGCGGCGTGCACCGAATTTTCCTTAGGATAATATATGCTTTCGAGACGAAACGAAACGAGATGAGACTACTGCATTAATAGTAGTAACTCTTTCTATCTTCAGTTACTCTCGCTAGCTTATACACGGCGGCGACTCACGCTCGACCTATCTTTTTCCTTTTCTAGCTTTCTGTCTTTCGTCTCGCACGCGCACGTCTCAACCACTACCACCATCAAAGCAGCATGTACCAACCACACGCACTCTAAGGAATGAACGAACGAACGAGCGAACTAACTAACTAACTAACTAACGAACGGACGAACGAACGCACGCACGCACACACATATCCACGCACGCACACACACACAACGGTCTCCTCTCCTTCTGTCACTCTCTTTTTCGCACGACCGACTGCCTCCGTGGAGAGATGGGTATAACGAGAAGGCGGGGGGTGGTGGGGTGGGGGGAGAGGGGGAAATGAGCGAGAGAAAAAGAGGATAGGAAGGGAGTAATAATATATAGCGGGCGGGGTACACACACAGCAAGTGCCCCGTGATATCCGTCACATAGCGCGGTGGGGATTTTCGCCGGGTGTGTGATCGGAAAAAGAAAGGGGAGTCGGGTGTACGAGTGCGCAGATTGAGAGGATCGACTGACAGACGATACGACGGAGGAGCGCAAAGAGAGAAGAAAAGTCCTCGCGAAGGAGGTCGAGAAAGAGATACTACGAGAGTTACGGTAAACTCCAGGCAGAACGAATAAATGAAGAAAAGCACGGTAACGATAATTCCTCGACGGCCGACTGGGCCCGACTGCCGACCGAGCGCGACCGAGCTGCGTGGAGCTCGGTTCACCGGTGGTCGGCCCACCTCCAGACTCACAGACCACCAATAGTCGACTAACTCGGCCCAACTCGGCGCTCTTCGACTATACTCGCTTTAAGATTCATTTTCTCTTTCTCTCTTACGTATGCACACGGTTAGACTTAAACTCTCTTATACCCTTTCCTCCCTTTCTCACTCTTTCTCTCTTGCACCCCACGCTCTTCAGCGTCGCCATCTTTTTTAATGGTGAACTTATACCTTTCGCGAGAAGAAAAGATAAGAGAAGAGATGATGTTACGTTCATTCTCTTGTGCTTCTGCTATCTCCTACTACTAATATTACTAGTTAGTCTCTACTTACTACAGTAGTCTCTTCATTCGCTAATTCTCCCCTCGTGCGCAGCCTCCAAACAAATCGGGCAGGCCTGGCTCGAGCGCGTAGGCGAGGAGGGTGCATGTCGAAGGGCCATGCCATAATGCGACGCCTGATTATCGAACGAACGAACGCGCCTTCGCGAACTTTCCTTTACCACATTCTTTTGCTTTTTTATTTTTACTTACAATTACCTCCCTCTTTATACCCGCTTCTATATTTATCTCATATTAGCGATTCTTTTTTCATGTTTTTCATGTTATACGTTCCTAGTCTTCTGTATCGATCTGTAAACGTTTTATAGGACAATAATAGATGAACAATATTTTGTATGCTAACAAGAAACGATCATTCGACTCTAGAAACATTGTTACAAAATTGTTTTACACTGGTCTTTGACCACGTTAGCTTATGTCCTATAAATATAGCGAATTTGATAAACCGGTTGTTAAAGATACCATCATGTTTTTGTAGAATGGTGAAATAATATCGAATTACTAACAGAATCGATAGGCATTCCTTTTAAACGCGGTCTATTTATTACAATTGGTATGGAAAGATCGCATGAATCTTATCCACATGTAAAAAAAATAACGTCAGTCGATTCTATGCGAGGTCATAAAAAGAAAAAAATAGTGATAGAATGCCATTCAAACAAGGACGGGTACCTTGCTCGGCGCTGCTTATTTCCTAGATGTTAATAAAACTTATAAATGTGGTAGTATAAATTTCCGTATGTAATAATGCGTCATCCGTAGCACAGTACTGTAGCTATTGAGTTGTTCAACAATGCGCATGTGCAAAGTACTTCATCGAATCATTGTATATATGATGCATTTAGTTCATAATTAATTTACTGAAATATTGCTATAATATTCTATCCAAATGAATTCATTTGAAAATTGTTCGATTTGTATACAATTTAGACTAACTCCGAATCCTGAACACAATTCATTTACAAAACATTACATAGTATAAAAAAAGGAACGTATTTAGATTGTCAGTATGCAATTTTATTCAAAAGTGCAAAACCAACAAATTTTATTTAAAGTAAAAAGAAAAATTTTAAGAACGTCTACTAAATTGTGTAACGGGTTGAGTCAGTTGCAATCCGGTAATGTTATTGAATTCCAACATCTTCAACATTTCCTTGGTTTCAGGATCGACTTCGATGATGTCGTGTTCCAAAGCAGAAACTTCTGGAACATAGTTGTCTCTGCGTTCCCTTTCTTCTTCTTGGAGTTTGATAGAAATACCACGGACCTGGCTGTGTTTCAATCGCTTCATCAAGTGAGTGACAAATCTATAAAGTAAATATTTTTGTTCAACTAGTTTTTGCATAGAGTTTTAATAAAAAATAAACAAAGTACTTGAAACCATACCCAGCAATTTTGTTTCGTAGAGATTTGCTAGGAATGATAGCAATTTCTTCGCATATCCTCTTATTCGTGTGGAAATCCAAGGTTAGGCGATGATGATATTTTTCAATAATCATCTTTGCCGCCTTTTTGACGGTCTTCGTACGAACACGGCTCTATAACCACACATCGAATACACATTAGAATTATCTTGTTAATCAATAATACGTAGAAACGAAATTATTTAGAATTATTGTGTGGAACACTGCTGTACATAACCTCCACCTTTGTAACACACGCGTTTCGAATCACATTATTTTTAATTGTAAGTTCATGCGTTTTCACCGAATATCAAATATAATAACTTGATAGCAAAATATTTTTTCACGATATTTCGATAGATGCAATTTATTTTTTTGGATTAATATTACAGTGTAAAAATATAAATACGTACCATGTTCTCTAATAATCCGGAAAACCTACGAGCTTAAAGAAAGAGAAACTAAAATGGTGGATAGTCATGCGTTAGACACCGTGGCAGATTTAGGAACTACTAGCGACGTCTATTAAGTACGAGTATTTTCAAATATCCGTCGGTAATAATCTGCTTTACCTTTAAATATGAATTGAATATATTTTAAAAGCTATTAATTTTATTATTTAGATATATAATGTTATACAAAAAAAAACTATTGCCAAATTTAGCGAACGATAAATATCATTTTAATTACTATCGTTTCATACTTACCGATCGAGTAGATCGAATAATTATTTTCAACTAATTAACGATAAATAAAAAATATTTGATAAAATAAAGAGCACTTATTCATTTTTTTCTGCTGTTAAGGTGCCCGGCCAGCGTTTCTACGGTAAAATTTTCAGATGCAATCTTTTTTACGAAAGAGTAAAATGAAAGAAGATAATCCAAGAAAATCCTGACAGAGGTCGCAAGAGTTGCCCACGAGATGGTGCTGTCGGCGACGAATCAGCGGAGGGGACGCAGAGCGTCATCGGCTCAAAACATGATGCACGTAGTTACTGTATTCGAGAAGGAGGTTAGTGAGAATAATACGGAACAGTTAATCTTATCGCGAGTGACAATTCTTTTGGGACGCATCACGAAATGGTTTGTTAATCACGGATTGAGGGACATTATCGAAATAGATGAAAAAATGCGAAAGATGTACAGTTATCGGTGATAAGCGTGAAGGTTGTGCTTGATTAGTGGTGAACGCGTCATTCGGTACTGTCGGTAAGAGTGGAGGAGAGAGAGAGAGATAGAAGAAGAAGCGTGGTGGGAGACGGTAGCGCCGCGCGCGCACGATTCTGCAAGTACGAGGAAATGCAGTGAAGGAGTAGGAGGAGTGGGAGGTGTATGGTGTAGTGGGTAGTTGCAATGTGGAAGGTGGTGGGGAGAAAAAGGAGGAGAAGAGCCGGTGGCGACGGGAGCGTGAGAGAGAGTGGAGTGGGGCTCGTGGGAGCGAAGGAGAGGAGGCGAGTTTGTTTATCGCCTTGGTGAACGGTGCGAGAAGTAGTCAGTCAGTGCGGTGCTACACTTGGCCTGCGGTGGTCGGAGTGTTCGGTAGAGTCCTGCTTTCCGTCTTCGCGTCTCTTTCGCTCTCGCGTGTCCTCGTTCTAACTTTTTTTAAGTTTCCTTTTGACACCTTGGTTTCTCTACTTCGGGTGAGTGCGAACGGCCAATGCTCGTGCTTCGTTTTATCGAAAAGGAAGGAAGGAAGGAAATTCGTGTGAAAAAATTTCAGTGATAACGCAACGAAACAAACGCAAGAAAAAAAGAAAGAGAGAGAGAACAAAAAAATATACGCGTACACACACATAAACACACACACACACATGTTGTCAACATCCGTCTAAAAAATCGTGTTCGGATTGGAAGAAGAGCCGAGAACCAGGTCGTAATACGACAAACATGCCACGAAGAAACAACGCCGAGGGATAGGATCTCTCGAATCTCGCGCGCATACATTTATCACATATACACACAGACGTACCACCATACATAGGTTTCTTTTTTCTTCTCTTCAATTTTTACCTTCTATTTCTCTCTTTCTCTCCACGTATATTTTGTTCTGAAGTACCTCTCGACCGATGTGAAATTCGCCGTGGGATACGTCCACTACAATCTCGCACGAACTATATCAAAGAGGTAAGTTCGTTCGTGCCACGATTTAACCTCCTTTTCCTTCACTTCTCCACTTTCGTGCCTTCCACGTTTCTTTCCACCTCTCCGTTTTTTTCCTAGCCTCATCTGGTTCTTTTCCTACACATATTTCCGTTTATCCATACTCTTCATATAGTAGTTTCGTTTCTATTTTAACTGTGCATATTATGTGTAAGCAACCAGCACGTTTATTACGATCACGTTTATTCTCACCAATTCCAAGTACTATAATTCGATCCGATGACTTTCTCTTTTATATATACGATTGGCATCATATTAAATACGTTCAGAATACTTGTATTACTTATTCACGCATATTTACTTAGATAACTTAATAGATTACCACCGATGTGAGATTAAAAAAAGTCACTTTCCCTAAAATAACTTTAAAGAAATTATTTGTTATTTATATGTTCCAGTTTTTTTTTTAATATTAATTTTCTACACTTTTGTTCATATACATTGTTCTAATTGATGATAATTATACTTAATTTGCTACTCAAGTCGTTTAACTGTTAATATAAAAAATGGTGGAACACTAATGAGAGTTCATGTCCAAGATTCTCTCGAGTTCTCTTATAACACATTCAAATCTTACATGATTTCTGTGCAAGAACTTTTATTTCTCACTTTGTGTATATTAAAGATTACTTTGCATATTTCGGAGATCGAAATTTCTCTCTTATTGAGACTCGTTAGAAAGGAGAAACAGGGAGCACGAGTTTGATGAAAAGAGAAAGAGAGATGACATGTTCGATTAATCGCAAGTAAATACGTTCGATAAAATTATCGCGAATTTCTCTTCGTCGAAAGGTCACGCCGACTCTCGATCTTTCCCTTTCATTAGAAATCATCGTCAATGTTTTAGATTTCATTCTATTTCATTCTTCTTATCTTTCGACCAATTAATAATATCGTTCCCACGAAAGTTTCATTAATTTAGTCTCATTTCAAATAATCCCCATTGACGTGGCGCGAAATTTAAAAATGTGTCTTCCATCTTTTTCGATCTAGTGACCTTTAAAGATATTCGTCGTTTGATTTAACAACAATTATAATTATCATTAATCATTTTTTTTTTTATTCGAGCCAATTGAAAATAGTATTGTTATCAAAGATTAATCCGAACCAATTAACTGTACCAATAAAAATCAAAATGTAAAACAAAACTGTTGACCAGTTTTGTTTAAAAATTTCTAACGTAAATTTCATTCATAGTTAAATTGTTATCCCATTTAAATTAAACATTTAAAAAGTTTGAAAGATAGACGACGAGAAGGCTAATGAACGATAGGAAAGAGAGAGAGGGATGGGTGGGTGAAGGGGGGGACGAGAAAAGGAAATGTGATGCGTGCGCGTTTACATGAGTGCCGACGAATACAACGACAATGATGATGATGATGATGACCATGATGATTCTTTTTTAGAGCAGTCACGCGTTCACGCGTGCGATAGAGAAACATATGGGATAAAACGCAGAGAATATGCACATATGTATAGTTGTACATAATAAACTCGTATATAAATATATATATACGCAAGTACATATAACGCATTTACAAGGGAAGGAAGAACAAGTCGATGCAACAAGTTTGCCTGCCTCTCGGTTACATACGCGAATAAATAATAAATTCGTTCGATCTTCTTCTATACAAACCTTATTTCTATTTTCCTTTTCTTTTTCTTCTTCTTCTTCTTTACTTTTGTAACGATGATCTATGATAGTCATTAAAAATGAAAAAGAATTGTTGAACACGTCTCTTAAGTTTTCTTACATATTTTAATATAGAACTATTTTAAAACCGTTGCACAGTTACCTGTGCAAGTATATTTTCATACGATTACATTATCTTTTTCTTATCTATTATTATTAGATCTTTCGACAAATAATTTCGTCTTTTTCGCATAAATATTTATATATAATATACAATTTAAAAAAATGTCTTAGATTTTAAATATTAACAAATATATAAATCTTTTATATCACATATTGAGAAAACGATATATTATTTTTTGGACAGTCTAATGTTTTTATTTATTGTTAGAAAATGTATAGACAAGTTAACGCAATTTTTGTAACTTCCAGTCTCCATATGTCTCGTTTTCTTGATATATTTCTCTCTTTCTCTCATTTATGTTATTCTCCTCCCCTTTGAAAACCTCCTCTCAGCAACGTGACTTGTGATATACGTAATTACGTTTTACACCGTACGAAATGGAATTTCTCGATTTAGTCTCTCACGTTCTAACGTGTTATACGTATTTACCTCATACTAGTCTTTGTTAAACTCACTCTCTCTCTCTCTCTCTCTCTCTCACACTCTCTTTCTTTCTTTCTTTTTCTTTCACGTGTTTCGTTGTTTGTTGCAAAGAGCTAACTGAAACTAAGGACGAGTAATAGAAAAAAAAGAAAAATAAAAAAATTCCCAGAAGGAAAAACACAGCATATGCGAAAAGTGTTGGACGTAGTAAAAAAAATAGAAAGAGAGATAGATGGAGAGGGGAGTGAGAGGGTGGTCGAGAGTGAACGAGTTTATGGTCGAGTTTAACACGACACCACCACGGCCAACACTACTCGCCTTTTTTTCGTTTATATTCAAGGCAATGTTATGCGTCGTTTATTCCCACCCCCTCTACTCCCCGTTCCACCCCACCACTGTCGGATAAATTAGATAATTTATCTGTGATTTTTCGCAAAACTACCTACCCCGCTCGCGCGTTCGTTCGCACAAATTTTTGTACCTTTATTTATTCATTTTTTCCTTTTTTTTTTTTTCCCATTTTGTTTTTTTTTTTTTAATGTTATATCTCGTTCCGTTACGCCCCTCGGCGTTAACCTCGCGTTAAAATCGTCGATTTTTGCACGAAAAATTTAGAACAGATCTTCTCTCTCTTTCTTTTTTTTTCATTCTTTTTTTTCTCTTTTACTGTTTCGCGAAAAAGAAACGTTTACGAAATAATGAATCATTAATTAGACGATCGATCGGATCTTTCGAAATTCTCTTTCGTAACTTTCACCGAAAATATTTTAATCGATTTTTATGTAACATATGCCGATACATATATAATATATCGATGCGTATAATAAATATTAATAACGCATTAGAGTATCAACGCGATTTGATTAATTATTATATAGCAATACGAATTACGAATAACGTTTGATACGTAAAAAAATATAAAAGTCAATTAAAGTAAAGTTCGGTTTTTTGTCGGGTACTTCATTAAAACATGTATTTTATTATTCACATCATCGTAAAAATATAATACGCTGTGTATATTATTCGTCTGGAGAACATTAATGAGGATTATAAAGAAGAAACGAATTTATTAATAGGATACATGTGGGTTTTGTAGTAGTAGTGATGGTGGTGGGTGGTATATATGTGTTTCTGATGAAAGTGTAACGCGTTTGTTAAAAGTGGTTCTCGATCGTTTCTCTTAGTTGCTATAAAAAAACATACGGGTATACGTTTGTATATATGCATCATGCATATATATTCATTTATTTAATGAAATATATTTTTGTTTTCTTACTTCTATGTACAATATATTGTATGTACAATACAAATCTATCAAATGCCAGGATATTTATTTGCTTTTTTACTCGTTCGTTGTCGTCATCATCATCATCATAATCATCATGTAACAGTTGAATCATTAATTCGTCTCGGTTGTCGTGATAACAACGAGAACGAGAACGAGAACGAGAACGAGAACGAGGACGAGGACGAGGACGAGGCTGAAGTATGAGCATCAGGATGAGAATGAGGATGAGGACGAGGATGAGGATGAGGAAGAAAATTCGACTGGCACGTGCGCTGAAGCATCCACCCTCTCAAAAGTTTTTCCGACTAGGACGAGAAGTGATTTTATATATCGTTAAAGTGCTCTTAACTTTCTTCCGCTTCCTCGTCCTCCTTTTTTTATTTTTCCCTTTTTTCCCTTCGGGAACTTTTGAAGAAGAAGCGAATTTTCGCAAACGGAATACATACTCGCATCATCTACGGTGGTGAACTAAAGGAGAACCAATATTAAAAGTCGATTGTTTAAGAGAGAGAAAGGATATGTAGATCCTTATATATTATATTTCCTCCAGTCATTCTTCGGTAATTTGTCTTTACACATAAGAGAAAAGAAGAAGGAGAATAAAATTCTTTAGGGGTGGTTTTTTCTTTATGTCCTAACAATCTTTTTCTCGTTTGTTTCATTTTTATTTACTATTGACGAGAAAAAAAAAATAAAAAAGGAAAAAAACTTATAACAAGTACGAGCATGATATCAAGAATATTTTAATTATCGAAAAATTCATCCATTCACTCGTTGAAATCTATAAAAATCGTATACACGTATGTGCCATGAATTTCTTATATATTTTCACGTACTATTTAGGAAATAGTGCATTTTCGTAAAGAAATCTCTTTTCACGTATATATCTGTATCATTTTCTGGTATATATATATATAAATATATATCTGTTAAATTGGTCTTGCAAGTACACAACTGCAAATGTTAGGAAACTTCTCTATTAACTCGTTGCAATAATCCTCTTTAACTCATCCCCCTATCAAATCCGTTTCGTTTATCGTGCTCATCCTAGTTTGATTATTCGTCAGAAGTAATAACTTATCGGTTGAGATTACATTCGACTACAAAGAGATATCGGAGTCGAATGTTTGACAGTCCGAAAGTTTGCGGAAATCATGCGCCCCATGTGCATTTAACATTTCCTTTGGTTATACGTTAGTCACGCGAATGCTAATGCCTCTTCAGTTTACATTAGATATCTTCGAATTAATTCCTGATTTAGCCAGTTACTCTACCCCTTCAGTAAACATAATTGACCATATACGGTTTTACCAATATTTGTTTATCGATATAAGTAGTTATGCACCCTCATATTTTTCTGATTCATTTTCATTTTCTTCCACATTCAATGGAAAATTTCTTACAATCATCGTGTCCCCGTGTTACACATATGTTTCTATGATTTACTATTTTTTTTCCTTTTGTTTATTATCCAAATTCTTTTTTCATACATACATAATTTTATACGTAAATTAACCATATGCAATTTTATCCAAATTTCTGCATCGTATGCATATTATTTTTCCCTATATTTTGCTGATTCATTTTCATTTTTTTTCGGTTTCTACGAAAAATTTGTACAATCATCGTGTTCCCCTTTTCTCCCCCGTGGTTCATGCATGCGTTTCCACGATATTTTTGTGTTTTCCTTTTATCCAAATTCTTTTTTAAACAATGGGAATAAAAAGACAGGAAAAAGTAGAGAAAAGGAGGAAAATAAAATAAAGAGAAAGAGAGAGAGAGAGAGAGAGAGAGAAATAAAAAAAGAAAAAGAAAGGGTATATAGGTAGGATATCTAGTCCAGTCAGGATCACAAAGGGATTAGTCGTTTCTCGCAGTTGGTAGAAGGAAAATAGGGAAAACTATACCGGTCGCATAAAAGTATCTCTTTCTCGCGGATTTTCACTGGTTTCCCGTAATCACGCGTACTAATTGCCCATCGAGAATGGTTATCCCGAACTCGGACCCAGACAAAAAGCCGATTACCGAAAGATCCCCGAGATTTTCTCCCACCGGTTGGTGCTCTTTCTTTAATTAATAATCCCTAATTAGGGGTGGGGGGGGGAGGACGGAACTTTGTCGAAGCAATAGCCCCTGCGCGATACGCGTTTTTATTAATTAGTTAATAGTTAGCCGAGTATCTCGAGGGAAACCCAAATGCTAATTGCTAAACGGTGGTGGATGGAGGAAAAAATCAAGGAAAAATAGCTTAACCACTTTTACCAAGTGGTTAACGCTACCATTTTCTCTTTTCCCTTTTTATTAATCGAACTAGTTTAAATATATCTACTAATTATCATTTATTACAAATTTATCTTATTACAATTATTGAACACCAATTATCTTGTTATTAACATGATTATTATATTTATTTGATCAATATTTTACATAACTTTTTTTTTTATAATACAAGGGAGAAAAAAAAAAGAATAAAACAGAAGAAAAATACTAATCCGATAAATAGAAAGGGGGAGCTTTGTTTTAAAGAATTTTATATTAGTGGTTGAGAGAAGTTACCTCAAAAATTCTTTATAATTCTCTTAATGGCCTCGAAATTTGTTATGCTAATTTCGTCGACTTGCCCATATCCAGCCCGTCGCCCGGTTGGTTTTATAATTTTGGTAGGTAAGCCCGCCTGCTTGACCGACCGACCATATGGTTATTGCGAGTTGGATGGCACGTGACAGAAATTCTCATGGTCCACGTGTCACCGTAAATGGTAGATAGCGTTTTACTCGAATATATACTACTCGCTTGGTTTCATGACGTATGACAAGAGTTTATTCACCTCTCTTTCTCTCACTCTCACTCACTCACTCTCTCTCTCTCTCTCTCTCTCTCTCACACTCATGTTAATGTTTTATACGTTCAAACGGAAATTCGCACAATTCCTGAGCCGAGGACGGTTATTCAAACTTTTTGTCCATGGAAACACTGCGTAATTCCTTCTTATCATCCCCCTCTCGTTCTCCCCCTTTCATATACTCTCTCTCACTCTCTCTATCTATCTATTTCTATCTATTTATCTATATTTTTTTCTCCATATATCTATCTCGTGTTTCCTAGCACGACAGATACGAAATTACCAACGATTCGCATAACGTCTAACTAAAAATAACCTTTGGTCGTTTTGACGTCATCAATATCAAGTGTGAGAGATACTAGTCTATTTAGCAGAAAGAGTGTCTATTAAATAACACTGCGTAGTACTTACGCCATCTTCTTCTTCTTCTTTTTCTTTTATTATATCTTTTATCCTTTCCTATCTATCTATCCATCTTTATTTCTCTCGTTCTCATTTTCTCTCTCTCGGTTTTTCCTCTTCGGTCTTCTCCCTCGCTTGTATCATACGTTCTCTCATCTTCTTCTTTGATGTTCCACATCGTCGAACTTAATAGCTGCTCGAGTAAGTAAGTACACGTCACTCAAAACCGTTTAATTAAGCAGGCAACACACACACACGACTTTTCTTCTACTTTTTTTTTTTTCTTTTTCTTCTTCTTCTCCCCACCCACACCCATTTGCAATAAGAAAAAAAGAATCTCGTGGTCTCGTGTAGAGAAGCTTCTCTTATCGATTGATATATCAATGCGTTACGATTTCATATCTTTTTTCTTTTCATTTTTGTTTTCATATAAAATACAGAAATCGAACGACGAATGTGAACAAATCAAATCAACTAACGAATTTTCATTCTATGTGTTTATCTATCATCCTTTTATCAATTTTCTATTCGTCCCACGATCGTCGGGTGATTTAATTATTATTGAAATTCAAAAGGGGGTTCCGATTCGAATTCATCGTAACGTCAATTTAATTAATGCGAAGTATTTTGCCGAATGATTTATCAGCTAATTAGAATTCCTTTTGCATAGTAGTATTCGTATTCGTTTATCTTCAATTAATGCAACGCATAAACGACTATGGTAAATACACACGTATAGTAGAGGAAAAGGGAAGATAGTCAATACCTTAGAGAGGTTTCCGATTTCAATACTTCGGTGTGATATCGGGAACGTAATATCTTCGTTTTAACGTTTAAAGTCGAACGAACGAACGGGTTGTGTCGACGGTTTGTCGTTTCGATTTCTAACTGAAATCGTTTCTACCTTTACCTTTTTCAAATATATGTTAACGAAATTCCTCGAGGATACCCTACTCGTTCCAGAAAAAAAGATTTACTTTGGACTTTTTCCCTATACACGAGGAAATATCAATTTATCGTTCGCAAAGTTACAGGTTTTATATACGTTCACGAATGCGCCCGTTCAAATAACATAAATGCATATGTAATATTACGTTGTAAGAGTTACGTGTAAATAAATATACATATATACGTAAACACAGACACAGGTTTCGGTCGAGTTGAAAAGTTTTTCAGCATAATGTAAAAAAGAATTCCTTTTTTTTCCCCCGGTTACAACTTGTTTTTATTTTTCGATCTAAACATGCGAATAAAAATTGCGACGTCTTGCTTGCTTTGGGAAATAGGTTGTTTTTTTCTTTTTTTTTAAAACCCTTTCGTTATTGCCGACCCATACACATCTGCATCTATCGTTGATTTTCTACATTCGTATATTTGGTTAAGTAATTGATTGACGAAAAAAAGAAAGAAAGAAAGAAAGAAAAAACAAACAAAAGTTATAAATAAACGAAGAAGTTTTTATTGTAGATCGAACACATATTTCGTGTTGTGTTCGGTGTAACAATCGTGTTTTTTTTAAATTTGCATAGTTCGTTACGGAACATACATATATATATATATATATATATATATATATATATATATACCATAGGTGGTGCACACGGTGCTTTTGCGTTAGGCCGATTTCATGGTGAAAGTTTCAACTAATTCGAGATAGGCTGGTTGGGTACTACTCGTCGATGTACATTCATACGTAAGTACTCGCTTCGAGTGGCTTTTTGCCTGTTTTGCACCAGCCATTGACCTCCTTTCACTCGAGAATCCCAATATGCCGTTCAAATTGATCGCATTAAATCGAATATTGTTTGTCTCCTTTTTTTCTCTCTTTTTTTCCTTTTTTTTTTTGTTTTCCCTCCGAAAATTTAATTAAAAGCCATTGATAAAATTGTCTTTCCGGGGCTTTTGTATTTTTATATTTTAGATTGGTTATACACGTTGTTGGTGAATAAACAATAGAAAGGGGAAAGTTCGTTTAAATGATTTGTTTCGCGTGTGTGCATCGGATCGGGGAAAAAGTTTCTTCGTATATTTCGTATAGATGATTTTAAGATAGCGCGCGCAATTTTGATCAATCGAAAATATCGATATGAAATCGTGAAAATAAATAATTATTTAAATCTTCAGAAAAATAAAAGAAAAATGTGGTCTCGCGAAGTAAAAGAGGACACTTATTAATTTGATTAGATAAATTACGATCTGAACAAAATTGATGAACCGAAAAATTGTCTTCTATAAGTTTTGCATTTAAAAAAATACTAGGAAACCTTTAAAAGGTAATATTTGTCTTTCCAATCATCGCGGTGGTATATTAACAATGTCTTTTCGAACGAGACGAAAACTAACTTAATTGCCTGTCTACGTTTATGTGGAAGCAGGGGGTAACGTAACGTTTAATAACTATTGATGAGAAAAATAACGGTAAATCGTTCGCGATGAATTTCGATATCCAGTAACGTTCAAAATGACGTCATGTATTAATCGATGAGATATATATTGAAAAACGATGTCAAACGTTTATCCAATTGATTGAAATATTCTATTAACGAATCGATACTAACTGTATGTATAATACAATCCAATCCTCCTACCTTTTTTTATTTTTCTTTTTTTTTTTTTTCATGTCGAACGAAAAATGATGAACCATCGAGAGTGATGCGAGAGTTGAACTTGTCCGTACTCATTTAAAGTTATTCCGTCAAAATGTAATCCAAAAATAAAGTTATAAATATTTAACTTTTGTATAAAATGAATTCGCGCGTATCATGTACAGGGTGTCTCAAAATATTATTCCGAATATAAATCGAATGCACATTCATCCATTCAACGTATTATGTCCACGTTTTTGGAAAACATCTTTTATAATATAAATATGTATCCAAAGTTTCGGTTAGAAAGATGATGTTTGATTATAGGATTTGCTATATCTCGGTTGCCCTATCTCAACGTAATTCATTATCTCGAATGACATCTCTGCGCGTTCATTTAGCTGCCTCTTTATCTTCCATACACGAATATACAGAGAAATCGTGAAACTTTGAAGAGGAAGGAATACGTATATTGCATCTAGCATGTAGAGAGTTTGTCTCTCATTTGATCGAAAACTGGATCATCTCGAGCTTACATTGGTAAGCAACACACACACACAACACACATATACATATCATATGTACTATATTCGTATGTCTCGTTTGATGCTTTCCCAGAGTTTCGATGAGTGCATTAAAGCCCTTTCTCTCTTTCTCTCTCACACCCTTCAGTTTCCACTTTCCTCTTCCACCTCTTTCTCTTTATCTATCGATCTATCTATCTATCCGTGTATCTATCCAGCTCGTTTCCTCTGACTCCATTAAACTTCCTCCCACTTCTGTTTACGCCAGATACCTTCAACCCCCATCCCCATCCCCCTGTCCCTCTTTCACCCCCCCCCCCCCTCTATCGTCGAAATTACGAGTGCGTTAAGCTCTGGGTGGTGTTGTACTTTGCCACGAATTCTAAACTACCAGGCTTATCGTTTATTTTCACACATGCGCGTATACGCACGCAAACACGCGTACACACACACATACACACGATTTGATGATTATCGACCACGAAACCAATGATTTATACATCGAAAGCTATTAATTAGCCTGCGAGCGTTGTAACTATCGAAGATCAGTGATGATGAGAGAAGAGAGTGAGTGAGAAAGGGAGAGAGATTAGCATATGCCTAAGCCATCCCAAGTACGGTACAACATTTCGGTAAATACAGAGAAAATGGGAACAGAATACATTATGAAATGCGCTGGTGACGAGATATAGTCGTTAATCGAACACTATTGTGGATTGCACAACAGTTTACCAAGGTTTATTTCAGTTCCCAACCCCCCTCCACCCGTCCCACGTTTCAGTATAAGTGTTGCGTATGTTTGTGTGTGTGTTTGTCAAAGCGAGAAACTGAGAGAATGGACATTTGAAAATTTAATCTTAACTATCAACAACATGCATACTTCGATAATTGTTAACACGTTCCATTAGCAAACATTTATTCCCGTCTTCCTATCGTATTTGTGTTCAATAGTGCAAGCCTTCATTCACTTCTGTCATACATATGCTTGTTAAACTTGCATCTACGAAACTAGATTCGTTTATAATCACGTTTATATATATATTACGATAGATTCGATGTAACATTTCACGGTAAACTTTTACGAATTGTTAATACGATTAAATTGACAGACAATAATTAGTCCATTTTACGATCCAGTAAACTTTCCGAAACTTTAGATTCGTTTGTTCTTTTTTTTTTTCTTTTTTCATCAAATTATTATCGTCTAAACGTTCGCGAAAAAGGTTGTACGAAATTAATACTCACGCGTAACGTTTCTATTTTTTTTTGAGGTTAGGTAGTAGTATTAGGGAAGAGGGGGGTAAGGGGGGAGATAGCACACGAACGACACGTCAAAAAACTCAATTTATACAAACCGTCAAACTTGTGCCAGGAGGAACGAATGTTTGATGGGGAGGAGGGGCCTGTTTGGTTGGTTTGTAGGTTGGTTGTTGAAGGAAGGAAGAGGGGAAGGGTGTGGTAGAGAGTATGTTGGGCATTTTTATTAATTTTTTTTTTATTGGTTTACAGTTTATTTATTTATTTTTATTCTTTTTTCTTCTTTTTTCCATTTTTATTTGCATAACCGAACGAACGAACGGCGAACATGACCGGAAATTTACCGGATATTTCCTTTTATCATTCGAATTTGTCGAAAAGGAATATTTGCAAAAACGAAATAAATATTAGAGAGAAGGGCACAACGAAAAAAATATTATCCTAGGGGGCGGGGATGGGGATTGTTGTGTCGCAGTTATTCCGTTACGATATTAAAAAATAAAATAAAGTGATGATACAAAAAAAAAAAAAAAAAAA
>NW_014569759.1:162867-174877 GCF_001313835.1 Polistes canadensis | reverse complement strand
ATATATATATATATATATCGATTATTTAATATTTTATTAATAAATCCACACAACCAATCGTCATCTCAACGAGTCATCTTTACGCCAACTAAGAAGAATAGAAGAAGAAATTGTTTATTTGAAAAGGGGAAGAAACGAAAAGAAGGATCGGTCACATCGAGTGTTGTTTTATTCGCGTGTAGCGTGAAATAAAAAAAAAAAAAGAAAATAATAGAAGTAATAACAAAAGAGAAAAAGAGAAAATAATCGTAATCTTAACACATTTCATTTTTATATACGTAAAACGTGTTATTATTACGCGTGTGTTTCGTCGATCCTTGAAATACAATTTCGAGTAGATCGAAATTGGAAAATATCTCGTGGTTGTGTGACGGAGATAGATAGAGTGGTAAACGAAAGAGAGAGAGAGAGAACGCGAGAGCGAGAGAGAGAGAGAGAGAGAGAGAGAGAGGGAGAGAGATACATATATAATACATACCCACACACACATAGGGATATAAAGACAGATATTTGAGAAGTGGGGAGGAAATCAAGTTATCTCTCTCTCTCTCTCTCTCTCTCTCTCTCTCTCTCCCTCTCGAGTGTATTCTTTGTCTCTCTTTCTCAGCCTGTTTGTCTCTTTCTCTCTGGTTGTCTGTCTGTCATCTTGTCTCTACCAATCCCTCCCAAACCACCCATCCTCTCTCTCTCTCTCTCTCTTTCTCTCTCTCTCTGTCTTTCTCCCACTAGTGTAGTCGTTGACGTCTACGACTACGACTACGACTACGAGGACGACGACGTCGTGTTACGCTCGTAATTGTCCTTGTCGTGTCGGCGTGTCGCGCGGTTAGTCCTCGCTCGTCGACGGGTAACACGACGACGAGATGATCGTCAGAGTGACCTTGGTTTGCTTCCTGCTGGTGGTGGTCGGTTCACCTATAAAGTCAAATGCAGAAGCAGAAGCAGATGCCTCCCCTCGCCCCCGTCCACGTGCACGGCCCGTGCCAATCTACTCGAATCAGTTCGCGGTCCACGTACCGGAAGGATTCGATGCTGCTGCTGAAATTGCTGAGAAACACGGCTTCGATAATCACGGACAGGTTAGTCATGATTAATCTGTTTCCTTTCTTTCTTTTTTTTTTTTATTTTTTTTTTTTATTTTTTCAGCATTGAAACTTACTCTTTCGATGATGTGTCCCGTTAAAGAGATACATATGATGGTATATGGTGTGTGTGTGTGTGTGCGTTTAGGTGTGTATGCACGCACGTGTACATATTGACGAGAGGCCTCGATTCGAAGGTCATTTTGAGAATGTTTCTTCTATACGCGCATGAGAACGTTTTGTTTTTTTATTCCATTCTTATTTGTTATGTTTTAGAACATTATCTCTCTTCGTTTAACTCTTTGATGAACCGTAATGACATTTTTATTCCCATCTGGAAATATTGCGATAAGTGTATGTGCATATAAGTTTTATATTTTCGTCTTATTTACTTAAAGCAATTGGTAAGATCTTCAACAAATGTATGTCATATCTTTATTAATAAAAATAAATCAATTGTTGTTTTATTTAAATCGGAATAAAAAAAATCCTGTGCAGAGGAAAGAGTTAATGTGTAAACTCGTTATTGAAATTATTTAATTTTATTAATATTTTTCTTTTTTGTGTGTACGTTGTTGCTTTCAATTCTGATATAATGATTTATTATTTTGATGATCAACTGTCGCAGACAATATAATTCGAATTTATCTTAAATGCACTATTGATTCATTTAAAGTAGTTTTAATACGAGTAAATAGGTAGATAGAAATATAAAAGAAGATTTAAACACACGTTTAAGATAATTCAAACCAATTAAATTCATCGTAAGTATTTACCCCGTCAATTTAATTTAACACTTTAACCAAGTTTGGGATAAATTGATTACAAACGTAAACGCGCATCGGTCAACGAAATAATAGTTTCTTTCATGAGATGCTACAAATTCGTAGTTTTAGATTAAACCATTCCATTATTTTCTTAACTATCGATTCGTTTAATGGTGGACACTAAATTAACGTTATGGGAATGCGATAGGGGTTTGTTACTGCTGCTGCTGCTGCTACTTCGTAGAAGATATAATACTACTACTAAACTTCTTTATTTTTAAACATCATTTCTGCGCTTCTGCCTTCGCGGCTTTTCTTTCGGCATGGTAGCAGAGAATCTGGAAAGTTTCGCAGTAACGACGTAATTTCGTAGAACATATGATAGTTCCAAGTCTAAAATGATCTATCGAGTTGCCACGGTGGTGCATGCCAAGGTGGTGGTGGATTGCAGTAATAGTAATAGTAATAATAATAGTAGTAGTAGTAGTAGCTTCTTTTAGAAAAAGACTATAATAATGGCGGCTACGCGGGAGTATATTCTAAGTAATTAGCTACATTTCTTTCTTTCAAGAACAACCCCTTCATAATATTTTATCCCATAACCCTCCTCCTCTTCTTTTATTCCTTCATTTTCGTCTCCTTTTCTTTCTTTCTTATTCTGGAAGATTTCTCTGGTGGTGTTAAATAGCCCAATCAGGATAGTTTTTATCATAGGGACTGGTTCCTTTCTTTCTTTCTTTCTTTTTTTCATTCGTCACGAAACGTGTTCGCGAATTTAACTTTAACACTTGAAAACTACGTTAATTTGAACGCATTTGTTATAACCCCTTTCCTTTTGTTACTTTTTTTCTTTACGTTAAATTCAAAGTTCAACGAGTGTAACGTTTTCACAAACACACACAGATAGAAACTTTAACGAAGTATCGAATTAATTGTCTTTTTATTTTTTATTTTTCCTCCACCCTCTACTCCCATTTGCAACAACGTTCATAGTATCTCCTCGTTGATGTGTGTTAGGGTTCGGATGGATCGGTTATTAAATAATCGTCGTCGTCGTCGTCGTCCGAGATTATTACTTGGTATTATGAAGAAAAATCTAGATAGGGGGGATTCGTTGAAGCTCGGTTATGATTTTAACGCACAAAGATTTATCTAAACACGTTCTATACCTAATATTTCTTTATATCGCGTTAAACGTTTTTCTGCTTGCCTACCATTCTTCCTTCACACGTATTCTTTCAATTAACCCGTTTCTTTCGCATTTATTTCCCGACTTTTCTTTTCCTATTTTTCTTTTTTACTTCGTTTAACAAAAAAAAAAAGAAAACAAACGCCATTAGTTTAGATCAAATAATTATTTCTTTGGAATCCCATGTGACATGGAAGCTACGATGGTTTTTTTCTCTCTCTATTATTTAATTCAATTCTTTTTTTTTTTAATTCTTCAATATAACATGGTACATCTTGTTCTCGTTAAATCGATTAGAAATAATTAACATCTCGTTGACAATTTTTTAATATATATATATATTTTTAAGATCGATATTTGTGTAAATATATCAGATACATTGTTTATGATCCAAACTTTTATCGTCGATCAATTAAATATATAATTGACAAAAATTGTGCATTTAAGTCATTCGTTTAAAATCGATACAAATAAATAATGCAAATCAATGATCGTAGTTCAGGGTTTATGGTATGCATGTGAATCCTTTGCACCATTGGTTTACCATTGACCCATTTGATAATCGTGGAATAAATTTCGATTAACAACAGTGGCAAATAATTTTTTTTATTCATTCGGTCGAAAACGTTTGCATTGTTGAGACCAATACGAATAAAATAATTGTTTTATATTTTTATATATATATATCTCTTTCTTTCTCTCTTTTGCTGATGCTATTATCGTTATAGTTAGACAACTATACGGACCATAATAATTCTCTCGCGTATTTAATCCACGTTGCAGGATGAGCTTGAACGAGCTGACGTTTTTTTTTTTTCTAGGTAATAAACGATAAATATGCTTACACGCTCGCATGCTTACCATTCTCTTTCGTATCTTTGATCGATCGTTCGGCCTTTTTTTTTTTCTTTCTTTTTTTCTTCTCCTATTTTTTATAATATCTTTTTTTTTTTTCTTTTTTTTACACCTTTGTTATATCGTTTTTTTTTCCCCAAGTACGATATTTTCTATTTTATCGTATAAATAAATAAAAAAAAAAAAGAAGAAGAAAAGGACAAGATATAGACAGAAATAAAGAATAGAAAAAAAAAACAATAATTTGTCTTGTTTATTTTTTTGTGCTCTTCTAAAGTGTTTAAAAAAAAAAAACACCATGATAGGTTGATGGGTGGATTCTCACGGTGGGTGATGGTGGTGGTGGTCGATCTAAAGGACTCGTAACTGACTCGATATTATCACGTGCTTTATCTGAGACACATTAAAGGAATTCGATAGTTTTCATGGGGGGAGGAGGAGGAGGAGGAGGAAAAAATATTATTTCTTCTTCGATGTTGTAAAATTGAAAGAAAAATGGAAATCGTTCTCCAATAAGAATTTTTTTATTTTTATATTTTTTCTTTGCAATGTGGATTTTTATCCCAACCCGTGGTATAAGAATGTCGAATTTAATGAATAATATTTTCTTATTCTTTTTTTTTTCTTTTTTTTTTTAACTATCAAATAAACGTGATATCCGCGTTGATTCATTTATTAATTTAATAAACGTTTTTATCCGTTATATTATAGGGATTAATGAAATTCTTTTTTTATTTTTTTGTATCTATTTGTAATTGATACATCTTTCCCGTTGGTATGGAGTTGGAAAGAGTTGTAAACGTCGTATATCAGCTTCGTCGTCGTAATAATCAAACGATTCGAGGAAGAGGATAAAAGTAAGAAGAAAAAAGCTGTGTAATCATTTTTGAAACACACACAGACACACACAAAATTCGCTCGTACACGTTCTTGCGGAAACGATCATCTGACATTTTCCTCTTACGTAAGTTCTTTTTTTTCCCCTTCTTTATCTCTTATTTTTTTTTTTTTTCATATAGATCTCACGTTCCATCCAAACAGGAAAAGAAAAATACGTTTTTAATCGTGTTTGTGTTTCCGTTTTCATGGACAGATAGAACGAAATAACGTAATTTTTTCTTTTTTTTTTTAATACAAACTTTTTCAATTGAAACATAATATTATACCAGTCTTCATCGAAGATAATAAAAATAGAACGCGATTGCAAATTATACGGGGGGGGAGGGGTGGGGGAGATGGGAGTTTTTTTTTATTTTTCATCTCATTGCACTTTCGCAAATTTTTTCCCCCATCGTAAAACGTTCACTGCTTCGTACGTGAGTTTAACAATTGGCGTGGGTGGTTTTTCTTTTTTTTTTTTTTTAATTCACAAATGCGAACGTTTCTACTATGCACTTGCCGAGAAATACCTTATTGTTATTGGTTTTGTTTTTTTTTTTTATTATATAAAGAAACAAATTTACCAAGGTCTGAGGATTTTTCAAAACGTTCGTGAAAGGCTTTGCGTGCGTGCATGCGTGCACGTTGGGTATGTTCATGTTTATGCATAAATACGCGTGCACGCCTGCTTATATATTGCAAGCAATAATTTACATTTTGTTTGTTTTTCTTTCTCTTTTTTTCTATTTCTTTTTTTTTCTCCTTGTTTTTCTTTTTTGGTCGTTGTTGTAGTTGTAGTTGTAAAGTAAAAGAGTAAAGTAGTATTTTCTCCGCGTGCGCTTTTTACTTAGAAGAAAATTTCTATTCGTTAAGAGAACGAACAAGAAGAGGACAGACGGGGGAGGAGGTGGAGGTAGGGGGACGGGGTACTTTTGTAATGTAAAAATTTCTATGCGACAAACAAGTTAGAAAGAGGATTCCTACCGGGTTGAAGGGCGTGGGGGTGAGGGCTGGTGGATAGATCTCTTAGAGAGTGATTCTGTAAAAGTGCATATATAACATCATATATATGCAGAATGTATTATTATCAAGGTCTTTTTAAAATTACGTTTATTATTATATTATACTCTTATACATGCTCACGCATACGCCACACGTATAGATAAACACGCATATTATTATAATATGCATGCAATTTTTTTTTTTTTTTTAGAATAGAAATTTTCTGAAACGAGACGAAACGAGACGAGCCAGTTTGTTGCTGCAACTAATTTCTGAACTCGTCTAAACGCACGAAAAGAGTAGCGGTAAGAGTCCCCCCCTCACAACTAACGTTCATACGTTCCATATAATAACATTTGTGAATGTATTCACATATATACATACATATGTGCACAAAGCTTTACCACCACCTTCCTTTATGTTTAACTAACTCTCGTCGGCTTCTTATTTTTTTCTTTTTTTTTTTTTAAAAAAGGTTACTTAACCTTTTTCGCGTTTGACCCTCGTCCAGCTTGAGACAAACATAATGATCTCAAAATGGTAATATATATATATATATATATATATATATATACATCATTCGAAATTTCATTGAGACGATTTATCTTTAAATGTCTTTTTTTCCTTTCTGCAAAAAAAAAAAAAAAAGCGAACGAGGACGTACAAAATAGATCGTCGATTTATTCGAATAAAAATGAAACCTAGGTTTACTCGGCGTATGAGATACTTTTTTTTTTTTTTTTTTTAAATGAGATAGATAGTAGCGATCATTTTTTTGCTTCTCTTTTTTTCTCTCAGCGTGCACGTTATGAAATATTTATTTTTTTTTTTTTTTTTTAAATGAGATAGATAGTAGCGATCATTTTTTTGCTTCTCTTTTTTTCTCTCAGCGTGCACGTTATGAAATATTTATTATGTTTTTTTCTTTTTTCTTTTTTTTTTTTTAGACAGAAACGGGATCATCTTAATATCGTTGTAAATATGTGATAGTGATTTGATTTATAATACGTGTATATTATACACGCACACGAGATTGCTTGTACGAATGAACGATTGAAAGAACGAAAGAATCAAATGGAAGAAGAAAAAGGTTCGCAAGCGGGCCAAGGTGATTCTGATTCCAGTTGACTTCGGCCGACACGCTCGATTTCATAGGAAAGCAAACCTCACTTGAACGATCATTATCGATATATATATAGTAGATAGGAACATATATGTGTGTATGTATGTATATATATGTATGTATACTCTATAAACTTCAAACGAATGTTTCGGTAATACTTGGAACCGATATTACTTCACGAGTTTGCATTTCTTGCAAGTTGCATACCAATGGTCATCATTCGTACGTACACCACACGTTAGTTTTTTTGCTGGAAGATGTTTTGAGATTTGCGTAATGATTTCTGCTGCTGCGTATATATTTATATTCGGTCACTATGTTAAATCTTCAGCGTTTCCTGATTTTATCGATATATATATATATATACTTTTATTTCGAGATATTAATATTAATACGTATACGTTTATGTATGTATATTATATATATAGATATATTATGCACCTTATACGATATTTTTATAGTATAAATTTTCGATTTGATCAGGTAGACGTATTGAAACTATTATCGATAATAATGTACTCGCACACATACACATATAAAATATATTTAAATATAAGCCAACCACGAACCATTGTGAAATTGTTTGAAAGATATATTTATATATATATATAAGGGTAGTTATTAAAATATATATTTAAAAATACAAATAAACCCTGTTATATATAACACGGTAGAATAGGTTAAAATACCGTGTTGAGTGAAACCGTCAGATTCAAAGTTCATTATTTTAAAGGTAATTTAGTTTTGTAAATATATTAAGCAACCATTGTGTTATCCAATGCTGTAGAAATACAGTGGTATACCATTATTTTCGCAACGAAATCGTGTTATAGAATTCCGTCTTGTAGGAGGATGGTTACCTATATATATATATATATATATATATATCACATATTAATAAATAATATATACTTGTAAGAGGGAAAGTTACTGGAAACTTATCATATACGTTCCTTCCTTCCTTCGTGTTTAAATTTGTTCAAGAGAAAGGATATTAAAGAAAAAAAAAGAGAGAGAGAGAGAGAGAGAGAGAGGTCATTAACGAATACCAAGGTAAAGTTTCATTAACTGGGTCACGATAAAAAGTTTAGAAGAGTCATCATTCTTAGGCACGAACGAATAAATGAACGAACGAACGAACCAACGAACGAATGGGTAACAGTGCATAGTTTAGAAAACGTACAACGACAACACGAAACTTATGTTAGTTTAAACTATTACTCTTTTCTCGTGGGAGAGGGGCTAGGGGTTAGGGTGGAGGTAGGGGGAAGGGTGTTAGACACACACTGCTCTCGGGGTCCCGTTACTAATTTAGCTTTTGACCGACAAGGGCTTAAACGGGGATACTTCGAAGGGTTCGAGTTGTTTCGTTGTTGCCTTCTCCTCGTCAAGTTTGGACGTTAACGAATTCTCCGACGGATGTCCAATGTCCATCAGACGTCCATCATCTGTTAGACACTTAAAACTGTCACTTAATATACTCTTCACAATTTATTTCATTTTCTATTTACTTTTTATTATATTCGTTCCAATATATCTTCACGTTTTGTTACGAATGATTTTTCCATATTTGTCAATTTCATCGGATTTATTAAATAGAACGTTTGAAATAAAAATATTATTAGATGTGTTAGAGTGTGAAAGAGAGAGAGAAGATTCGATATAATCAATAAGAAAATTTCTATAATAATTTATCATTCGGATAATATAATTGTTTAAACGTTCGAAACCCCTTGTTAATTTTTCTATTATTGTACGAAAGTTCGATAAAATGGAATTATTTTAAGTTACGTTGATTATCTTTACTTTTTTTTTTCTTTCTTGTACATTACAACATCGTGCATAGTAATTGTTTTTGTTCTTTTTCTTTTTCAATAAAAAATTTAATATTAAATGTAACTTTCCTTTACTTTTTATGCTCGCATTCGAATTCCTCTATTCGTATTAAATATTTGTATCGTAAGAAAAGGAAATCATTCGATAACAACGTGTATACACCATAGTCATCACGGTGGTATTACAAAGATTATTGCGATGGTAGAAAATGAGAGAGGGAAAAGGAAGGAAAGAAAGAAAGGAAAAAAAAATGGAAAATATCAAGGTTCCGTTTCTTCTTTTCCTTGTTCGTTACGATAACGATAAACGGTGCTATGCGAATTGGGGACGAGTGTGCTACGGTAAAAAGTTTTTATCTTTCGCTCGTGACGTATATATATATATATATTTTAGGGAGGAAGAGAAGACATTCTTTTCATCATGCTAGAGCGTGTTTTATCCTTTATGTCACGCACCTGCGCGTTTCACCAAATAGATAAAACTATCTATGAATGTAATACGTAAGTTCTACACAACGAAAAGAATTTGGAAAAGAATTTGGAAAAGAATTTGGCGTTGAAAAGTAGTGAAAGAAATCAAGAAAGAAAGAGAAAAACTATTTTTTTTCCTATTTTTTTCTTCTCTTTCTATTTTTTTTTTTGTGGGTACATATCGCGAGACAAAAGTTTATTACCGGTTGCTTGGCAAATGCAGTTACTATTCGCTACTGATGCAGACCGGATGCGAGTATACTGATCGTTTTATCGCATTTTCCTACACCCTCTCATCTTTATTTTTTTTCGTCCCACCTTTTTGGCCGGAACTTTGACGATTGTTCTCTATCCAATCTATCCATTCTATCTCTATTTATTTCTCTATTGCAACTTTTATTATAATAAAAGGGGTACAGTTCGATAGGTTCGCATTGAAATATCGATTGATAGTTTTGCAAACCAGTTTGATTGTATTTTTTTATCTACATTTTGATATTCTTTTATAGATAACGCGAGAATGAGAATATTATTATTATTATTATTATTATTTTATGTCAGGTTATTGATGGCTGTCGACAGAATAGATCCAGTCAGCTTCTATTGTTCCATTAGAATTCTATTGTTCTGTTAGAAATTTACGAATTATAATGTCAATCTCTATCAATTATGATTATTTTTCATAAATTGTTGCATATATATAATTATACATTTTCTTATTAATATTATTAAAGTGAACCCAATGTTTATACGTTTATTGTGTTGTTTCAGATAATGCAATTATTTGAAATCAATAAGATTACTTCATATGCAAGTGAAGTATTAATTAAAAAACGTACTTACTTTTGTTTCAATCTAATATTATTTTTATTATTATAACATATGTCTCCAAAGTTATTAAAAATTTAATCTTTTCTATTACGAAACTTTTTCATCAATTTTTCCATATATTTAATCGTATATATATATATATTTTTCTATTATTAATTAATATTATTATTTTAATTATATTATAACATATATCCAAATAGTTGTTGGAAATGTAATGTTTTTTATTTTTTTATTTTGTTCGGACAGGTTCGTTCGTATGTTGGTTGGAAAAGCTTTTTCAACGTAATCGCATAGCTGCTACGTTCATGGTTCTAGGGGGGATAGAAATTACAGAGTTGGGAGGGGGGTGGATGCGCGGAATCAAAATTTTCAGGAGGCCGCGCGTATTGGTAGATACGTGAGTTGAGTACGTACGCTAATGAAACACAAGCATTATGCAAATTTTATTCCGCTTTAATATCACTCGATACGTCGACGGATTTGTAACTACGTCGTTTGCGGTATCATCCCTGTCGTGGCAGGTAACGCGACGTGAAAGAGGAAAATTGCCTTAATTCATGGGGCCGATCCCATATATCGATGACCGCGCATATTCATAACGACGTTTTCCCTTGTTACGCTTGTTAAATATATAATATATAATCTCAGGAACCTCTCTGTATGCGCGTGCGTGATTAATTAATCATTTAAGTTAGTTCAATACTCTAATCCATTTTATTTATATTTAAGATTGTTTTTTTTAAACATATATATACGTTGTTTTATGAATTATATACTCTACTCTATTTAACATATTTTAAATATTAAATAATTTCTATCTGATATTTTATTAAACGAAAATTTTACCATCGAAGTTATCATTGCACAGGAAACGTTAAATCAAATATACTTTAGAGTTTAAACGATTATGTAAAAATTATACAAAAAAATGTAAAACGTAAAAACAGAACGTCACAATCTTAAATTTAATTGATTAAATGAATTATTCCTTTTCTACACACATGCCCAATGTTCGGAAAGTAATATAAACAACTTTCAATAAAAGTATTTTCATAGAAGAGAAAGTGTCAGTCTTCAGGTGAATTTCGAGGAAGACGGTTGACAGAACATATACTCCGAGATTTTTAACAACAATAGACACGTTTTCATCGATTAATTAATAATTATTTAAGGTATATCGAACATAGTATTATTCTCTACTTATACTTATAATTATTTAAACATATATACATTAGTTTAAGAATGACATAGCTATTAATGTGCTTTAAATATTAAATTTTATTATATATACGATTAAAATACATTTAATTTATCAATCATTTAAGATATACCACAACACACCGTATAATAATACTTTATTAATATCTAATATTATTTAAATGAAAAAACATATATTTTAAAACGTTCGAATTCAATAAGATTATATTTTAAAGTATACATTAATAGACACATAATTTATATTATTTTACACACTCTGCATGCATATACTTTATATTATTCTTAAATACATTCGTGCACACGCATTCTTTCTCTTTCTCTTTTTTTTTTTTTTTTTTTTATCTCTTTCTTTCTGCTCTAGTAAAGTTCATAGACTCAATCCGAAGGTGGTTGGTGTTCCAAGTCGAGGCCATTCAGACGGAGAAAGGATTTTGTTCGCGAGAGAATTGCAACGTTTCTAGCGAATAGAGAAAACTCTTTCCCACGTGCTTTTTGCCCGTTTTTATAAGATCTTTACAAACTGCAGACTCGATTCTTACTCCTTCTACTAACCTCTATCTTTATCTTTATCTTTATCTTTATTTTTATCTTTATCTTTATCTCTTTATCTTTCAGTATTTTTACGACACGAGACACGCGACTCGTTAAGTTATTTTATTTTTCGTCAACGTTACGTGATTTATATATATATATATATATCATTTTTTTTTATTATTTATATATAATAATTATTTATTTATTATATATTATTATTTGAT
>NW_014569759.1:160298-162657 GCF_001313835.1 Polistes canadensis | reverse complement strand
ATATAAATTTTTTTGATTCCCTTTTTTTATTTTTTTTATTCCCTTTTCCTACTTCTTTTTTTTTATTCCCTTTCACTATAAATATTTCCATGATACTTTTCTTATTTTTTCCCTTCTTATTTTTATTTTTTATTTTTTATTTATTTTATTTTTTTTCGAATAAAAACACGAGAGAATTTCTTGTTTCTCCGTTAGACAATGGAGGGAAAAAATACGAATAATACCGCTAAGAGAAATGTTCTCGAATAGAACACGAATCGTAGGGAAACGTGTAAATAGGATTGCTTTTTATTTATATTTTTTTATTTTATGTCTACGTTTTTATTATTTTCTCCCTTTCCCCACCTCCCATACTCTAACTTCTCACTTCAATATTTGACAAATTTCGCGGATACGTTTATCTCTGATAGATATTTGTTTCTTTCTTTTTTTTTTGTGTGTAAAAATCGGTCATCCCTTTTACATCCCTTTTGAATTTACGTTGGACCCGAAAGAAGGAAAAGAGTTGTAAAGAAGAAGAAAAGAAAAGAAAAGAAAAGAAAATAAAATAAAAAAAGAGGGTGGGAGGAGGAAAAAAATATCCCTGAACGCAACCAACTCATTCACTCACTCACTCACTCACTTCTTCCTACCTTCCTTCCTTCCTTCTCAACGAAGAAGAAGAAAAAGAGATTACTTTCCGGTCGAAAGGATTCTCCCTGCATGTGAAATCTTCTCGTGAATCGTCCTAGTCGCAGCTGCACCGAGTTTAAAAATATTTTTACTGCGAGGGCGTGGAAAAACCGAAAGAGAGAGAGAGACAGAGAAAGAGAAAAGAAAGGAAGGAGAGAAAAGAATGAATATATGCATGTATATATATTTATGTGTGTGTGTGTATTTGTATGTAGAGAAGGCAGCAGGTACTGGGAAAAGATCAGCCGATCGGGATCGAGAGAATGCACCAGCACCCTTCGTTCGAGATGGTTCGACTCACCCATCGGTACGGTACGAAGGGTTCGGTATTATATCCTCCTCTTGCGTCCTCTTCTTCTTCCTACATTTCATGCTCGTCCTCCTCCTCAATTTCCGCGAATCGTTTCACCCTCGGCAGACCGTGGCTAAATCAGCTTCCTTCCGCGTCGCTCGTTCCTACCATCGTGGTGGACATTTTCGCGTGAAAACTTTCCGAGTTTTGTTGAAATTTTTACCAAAGCCCATGTTTCTCTCTTACTTTTTCTCTATGTTTTTCTATTTTTGTTGTTGTTTTGATTTTTATATTTTTAAGTGTTCTACCTACCTACCTAGTTACCTATCTACTTATCTACCTAATCTAATATAATAATATCTACCTACTTATCTATTTTTAATTACCTACCTAACTAGCTAGCTAGCCACCTACCAAGCTTTCTATCTATTTATCTACTTACTCTTCTACTTTCCTACCTATCTAATATAATAATACCTACCCACCTATCTATCTAATACAATATCTAGTTAACTACCTAATACAATAATATCTACCTAACTATCTATATTTAATTACTTATCTACCTACCTACCTACCTAATACAATAATATCTACCTACCTACCTATACCTAATTACCTATCTACCTACTTACCTACCTACCTACTTATCTACCAACCTACCTACCTACCTACCTAATAGAATATCTACCTACCTGTCTCTCACTTTTCCTCCCCGTTTCTATTTCTCTTTATCTTACTTTTAATTCCATTTTATCTTCCTTTCTCATTATCTACGTGCTTTATTTCTTCCACTTTTTAAATTTAACTAGTCCCCGGACAACGGCTATTTCTTTTTCCCACCCTCCCTCCCTCCCTCCCTCCTCCCATGCTCTTATCTTTCTCTCTTTATTTCTTTTCTTTTATTAGTTTTCTTCGTTCACATCTTTAATCGTTGTATCCTTTTTCTTATTTCACTCTTGACTCAAATAATTATTTTTAGTAATAGATTATTATTATTATTATTATTATTATTATTATTATTTTATACGTTTGGAAGGAATGAATCGAATATTTAAATGTACGATTCTAATTGTACGAAAAAGTATGCGAAATTTCTAAAGCAACGTAGCGTCAATAGAAAGAAACATTTTATATACATTCATTCACAGTGTCTCTGTATGTATATGTGTATTTGTGCCTGTTGTGCGTGCGTGTGTGTGATTTAATAGCTCGAAATGTTATATTCATTAAAACTAGGAGGAATAATTCAAAATCTCGTTCACATATTTATATTAAAATACGTATAGAATGCAAAATACTTTAACGTATAATAATATAAATGTAGAAATATGAATGTACTTGCGTTCACGTATATATACTATATATATATATATATATATATATATAAAGATG
>NW_014569759.1:147196-159407 GCF_001313835.1 Polistes canadensis | reverse complement strand
CCACTTCTCGTCTTATTCTACATATTTCTTGGTTTCTTGCTGTCTCAGCGTGGATGCAGAAAAATTCTTGATTCCTCGTAACTTTCCTTCTGACACTTTTAGAGGACGCTATTTATATATAATATATATATATATATATATATATATATATATATATATATCGTCCCTTACCACTTCTCGTCTTATTCTACATATTTCTTGGTTTCTTGCTGTCTCAGCGTGGATGCAGAAAAATTCTTGATTCCTCGTAACTTTCCTTCTGACAGAGTCGGATGAATTCTTTATCTTGGAATTCGGAATACATAGACGATACGAAAGATAGAAAGAGAAAGGAGAAAGAGAGTCCATGTCCGAGATGACTGACAAAAATGCAAAACTTGCATGCTGTTATGTTACGTTACACGTATTTGTTGTTCCAAATTTTTGATTCCATATCTTTCTTCCTCTTTCTCTAACACACACATATACACATTTTCTTTCTCTTTTTTATTTTTGTTGTCGTCGTCGTCGTTGTTGTTGTTCTATATTCGTATTGTCATATTGACAGAGAGAAGTAAGCGAATTGTTTTCCGAACAAAACGGAATGGAATATGGTAATAATCTCGCGAACGTGCGAAATCTTCACGAATATGAGACAGCTAGTAAAATAAAGAGAAAGAGAAAGAGAGAGAGAGTAGTTCGTGTTTTCGTGTTTCGTCCTTCGGATCGTGCATGAAATATGGATTTGATTCGATACGATTTTGAAATGCAAAGGACACGGTTGCAGCCTTCTACGAGACTTTTCGTGTTCAATCTTTGGCATTCCCTTAGGCGTTACTACGAAATAGTTTGCTTTCTACGTTTCTCTCCCTCTCTCTCTCTCTCTTTCTTCATCTATATATTTTTTTGTTGATCTTTCTATTCGTTCCTCGTGTCTCATTCCAGTTTTCTTTTTCGAAGATCAAGGTTAGAAAGAATGTGGGTGGGTAGTGGTGGTGATGGTGGTGATAGTGGTGGTGATGACACACCTCGGAAAAATCTTTATTGAGATTTTACAAGAGATACCTTAAAGAAACTCGTAGATATGATGACAAGTAGGATACCTTGATTTTCCCTTAGGAAAATCTACGGGTCCGATTTTCCATCGACTTTTTATACTCGACACCAGGATGGAATAATAAACTAGAGAAGGATAACCAAGAAGAGAAAAACAGAGAGAGAGAGAGAGAGAGAGATGGATGGATGGATGGAATGAGATAGAAAATAGAGAAATAGAGATATATCGAAGTAGGGTAGTAATTTCGAAAGTTTTTTTTATCGCCGAAGAAAAAACCCCAATCCTAAAAAAAGAAAAATATATATCTATATATGGAAAACGGTATATAAAAGGATGGAGAAGAAAAAAAAAATAAAGAAGAAAACGTAGTTTGGCTTTTATAAAATCTCTCTCTTTTTCTCTCTCAATTCGACGATCGAACTTATTCCCTTTTTTTTTTTTTTTTTCTTTTACCTCTCTTTCTCTCACTTTTGGTGCATTTAATCCGTAGACAAAAGCTGAGCCGATGGTGATCCCGAAATTCGTTTAATTCGTTACGGGAGGAGAGGTGGAGGAGAGGGAGGAAGAGTTTTTTCTTCTTTTTCCTGAACCATGTTGTGTACCCCCCCATCCCCCCGCCACCCCATCGACTATCTCCTTCCTACAACCCTTTCCTATCGTTTGTTCGATAAATTTACAAGGAACCACGCGATTTAATTGTTTCGAAAGCTGTATGGTGGTGGTTATGGTGGTGGTTGTGATGGTACGTTTGTTCGTTTTCGTCGAAAGAGAGGTTTTTGCATTGTCTCATTGATGTTTCTAATAAATTCACGGAATTAAAGTTTTACTTTTAGTATATCGTTAGAATTTAGAGAACGGAATTTTCATTCCCGACTTTACCGGTAGACAAACGTTTGAAAATTATTCTTTGCTATAGTACGACGATTAGTACAACGTTATTTTATTTAGAAATGAGATATATTCATCGTTATGGGGAAAGAATATGAATGAATAACCAAGTACAAGATAAGTAGAAATTAATCGAAGATAAAACGCGTTATAAAAATACGATAAGTAAATAGAAATATATAAAACAAAGAATTTGAAATTTCAAAATTTGATTTCAATTACGTTTATTCAATAAAGTAGTCAAATTAAATCCGACAAAGGGCAAAAAGATAGATAGAGAGCTATGGTATGTAGGATGACTCAGAGACATCCCCGTAGCCCCCCAGTTGTTTCAGTTCCGCGAGAGCGGTTTTCTCCTGGTAGTGGCAACGTATATTCCGGACCGGTACCACCACCTCACCCCACCCCACCCACCCACCATGACGTTTGAACACACGGCGTGACAGGAGAACCTGTTTAGTAGAGAAAGAGGCTGAGGAAAAGAGATGGTTTTTCTGAGTGAGGGTGATGGTAGTGGTGGTGGTGGTGATGGTGATGGTGTCAGAGTGTTAGTGTTAGTAGTGTTGGTAAAAGAGAATGTACCGTTGCCGTGAGACAGATGCGGCCAGGTTCTGGATAAAGCGTGCCTCCGTTGCTCCGTTTTGTGCTTTGGGTTAGAAAGAAATAAAAACAAAAGGTAGAAAAGAAGGAGAGTAAAAGGGTTGGAAGGGTCGGCGGGATCTCTTTCTCTGTTTTACTGTCTAGTCTCTGTTGCTACACCATCACCCTTTCTCCGATCTCTTTTCGCTCTTCTGCGTTCCATGTAGCTTTGACTCCTTTTCTCTCTTTTTCTCTCTCTCTCTCTCTCTCTCTCTCTCTCTCTCTCTCTCTCTCTNTTCTCTCTCTTTCTCTCTCTCTCTCTCTCTCTCTCTCTCTCTCTCTCTCTCTCTCTCTCTTACTCACTATCTCTTTTTCTTTATTTTTCTCTGTCTTTCCTTCTTCGCAACTGACAGTGTCGTAACGAGACAGGTCGTCCCGCTCGGGGACGTCCGTATGTGTTCACGGAACAAAAGATACCTCTATGCGAAGGGAAAGAAGAAAAGGAAAGAAAAGAAAAAAAAAGATGAAGAAGAAAAAAAAAAAGACATGGAAAAAAAAAATAAAAGAAAAAGAATTTCAAAGAACGAGAAAGGAAAACGCGCGTGCAACCCCCTTTTACCTCCTCGTCCTCCCACTCCTCGTTGAGAAGAAAAGCGACAGGAAAATTCGAGCAATAATATTTTTTGTTTTCTTATTTTTCTCTCGATTTTATTTTATTTTATATTCCGTTTAATACGATTTCATTCTTAAAGGGTGAAAAGTACCTTTACGGTATACACCACGGGTGTGCTAAACCAATTGGAATCTTGATCAAGTGGATATCTTCCTTTTCACCATTCGTTGGGAAGAAAAATGACAGCAAAATTCGAACAATAATATTTTTGTCTATTATTTTATTCCGTTTTATCCGCGGTTTTATTTTTTAAGGGTGAAAAGTACCCTTACGGTATATACCAAGTATGTAGTAAACCAATTGGAATCTCGATTACGAGAATATCTCTTGTGTCAAAGTTACAATCGTAGATTGATACTTTGTTACCAACGGTTACTTGATTACAAGGGAATGAGAGAGAGATAGATAGAGAGAGAGAGTGTAAAAGATTTTATCTCTAGGTCATTCAATCTCTATTCATCCCTTTTTCATTCAAATCAATTGAAATTGTACGATGCTTAATTTCGTTTAAGTAGCCAGACCTCTATATAGAATCGATCGTTAATTGGATGATGCTATTACTCATAATTAGTGACGTATTAATGTTCAATGATCTATATTTGAATCGATTTAATTGGAAGGTTTTTTTTTAATTATCAATAATGGTTGCTTTATTTAACATTAAATTTACCACGTGAAATCAAATGATGATGCCCTGTAACTTGTACAAATAATTTAATAAAATTATTCATTTCTAAATGAAAAAATATTTTTATAAATGTTTATGTGTGTGTGTTATTTTATTAGGAATATATCCGAATGATGGATATTTTACATTTTATACAAAACATTCAATTATTTTTGTGATTAGGAGTATAATATATATTTAACGTGACATTTATAAAATATTCACATGCGAAAAATGAAGTTATTAATATATATATATAAGTAACGTGTAAGATTATTATAGATTGCAGTTTTGTTTAGTGTTGTTATCAAATGTTTATCGTGCTCTTGTTCGTCTTCGAATTTACGTTTACGATAGTTTCGAAGCACATCTACAATGATACGTTCGAATAAAGCCAAAGCTCTAGAAGCTTAGTAATCCGATGGGATTGTTAACCGATTACGAACTTTATGTACCTATACTCCTAGATATTAGGTTCACCATATTAGATACCATCGATATTGCAACGTAGCTGTAACAATTGTTTGTTATTACAGTTACGGGATCAGACAAATCCAAAGAAAAGCTTTCGATTATTTCCCTTATCTCTTCTCTTCTCCGATTTAATCCTATCGATGATCGAGAAATCGTTAGATGTTTCATTTTACATAATAATTAAAATGAAGTTATTTGATCGTGTTCTATGGGAAAATAAAAGGAAACGTGTTAATATTAAAACGAAGATTAATTACAACTACGTTTTTTATTCTTTTTTATTTCTTTTTTTTTTATTTTTCGCATACATTTACATCATTGCGTTAATGTTCATTAACATATTATTATATACGTAGAAACATAAATTGAATTCGATTATGAGAGAGAGAGATAGATAGGGAAGAAGATACAACGAGATAATAGATAACAATTCTGCGTACGATTATTCGCGTACTGTTTAGCCGATTACATATTAAGTTGCTTTTTCCTTGTTTTTTTTTTTAAATACATTTGCTTGGAAGTCATTACATTAACGTTAATTAACATATTGTATTATAATGTGAAAGATAATTACCTCTCTATAGGTGTATAACAATGAAATAATATATAACAATTATACACGTTATTGTATTGTTATTACAATTGTTTAATATATTTGTGATTAAAATTAATCGATAAATTATCCCGTAAAATAATATGTGTGTTGTGTGTGTGCGCGGAAAAACAAATAAATGATTAATAATTGATATATCCGAGTATCTATCAAAGTAAAATCATTTTATCGAGTAAAAATAAAAAAATACACACACAAAAATACGTATACTACACATCTTTATATATATATATATATATATATATATCTAAGGTACACCTTTTAAAATCCGGTTCACTCGACACTTCTTCTCGTTTTAGTTCGATTTATTTCTAACCGAAATAGACAAAGACGTTCCTTGACGAGAAAAGACGTTTTCTCTTCCCCTTTTATTCGATTTCCTACTACGAAACGAAGATTCCATCGTCGTAAGTGATTTCCTTCCGAAAACGAAATCGGTGGGAGTAGTACATCTTCGAAATCGAGGATATTTTCTGCAAGTAGGGGGGGGGCGGGTGGAGTGGGAGTTGTTAGAGAAGGAAGAGGAAAAGAAAGAAAGAAAGAGAGAAATCAAACTATTCGATTCGAAACGTGAATCTGTATGTGTGTGTAACAACAATAATAGTAGTAGTAGTAGAGTAGTAGTGGTATTCCAAATGTGAAACTGTATGTTTGTGTGTAACAACAGTAGTACTAGTAGTAGTAGTCTGAAAATGACTTTCACCTCGTGCTTGAAACCACCTTATTTTAGCTGATCTGTTCTTATGGCATAGCAATCGAGACTGTACTATATATTTACTTATGCATACACACGCGTATACATATACATACGTATTTATACTTACGTGTATATGGTATATTATCTTGCGTTACTATTGTGTTGGTTGCATTTCGAACGTTGTGCAACGAGGACACATGAGAAATTCGTTCGTTCGTTTTTCAATAAAGAGAGAAACCGAATAAAAAAAAAAAAAAAAGAAAATGTGCATACGTCTGGTCGTCGTCGTCTTCTTCAGCTGACGAACACCTTTAGCTGGTTCTACATTTTCAGTATTTTTGCGTAGTCTCTGGGGAAAGAAAAGAGAAAACGAGAGAAAGAGAGAGAGATAGAGAACAAAAAAATGATGGGGAGGAGGATAAATTCGTAGGTGTGCCTGTCTGTCTGTCTGTCTATGTGTGTGTGTGTGTGTGAGAGAAAAATAGTGATAGAAATAAAGAGATAAAAAGTAAAGGAGTGACTGCGAAGAAAAGGGGGATGGGTGGTGGTGGTGGTTTTGTGCATCCGTAAGCACGATCTTTCTTCTATCTCTTTTCTTTGTGTTATTTCCTTATCTATCTATCTAACTCTCTTTCTCTTTCTCTCTACTCTCTTTTTTAATTTTTTTTTTATACGAAATAAATCGATCACGTAGAAAAGCCACGATTTTTTCTTTCTCGATATTCTTTATTACATATATATATATATGTATATCAATAGTATTAGTAATAAGTAAATAAATATATATAGTATTGGTTTATACGTTTAAAATTTTGCGCGTGTACGCGTAGAAATAAATAGTTAATCCAGGTCGTAAGGAATTGAATGAAAAAAAAAAAGAAAAACAGGAAGCATAAAAAAGTGGAACACCTTTCAATCCTATCTGTCGCATTGACGAATAATAAAGTTGCATCTAAGTTATCATCTTTCGTAATGTGTACCTTTCTTCTTAACACGTTTGAAAAAAAAAAAAGTGAATAACCTAATTTCATTGTTATCCTCACACCCCCATATCTATCATCTTTATTTCTATTTAAAAGAATGAAGAAAAATAATTTCACTTCGAAAGATAAGAAACGACGATGATTTATTGTATATCATTATACCTATTCGCGATTCATTTAATTTTTAATTTTCGTATAATTAATGACGAATTATGGTTAAGTTGGGTGAAAGAAATTGGATAGAATAGGTTAGTGGGGGGGGGTGGAAAAAGAAAAAAAAGGGATGAAGTTAGAGATGGGGTAGGTCGGTCGGTGGGTTGGGTTAAGTTGAAGGGTAGAACGACGCTTAGAAAGTAATCAGAACGAAAAGCCAAACTTTCTCACTCTTTCTTTCTTTCTTTCTTTCTTTCTCTTGGTTGAAGATTTGTTAGAGGCACCTTAATTGCTACTTTTTTCTTCCTTTTTTTTTTTCTTTTAACGTGCAAAACATTTCTGTTAACCGACGAATCGTGAACTCGTTAGGTGAAAGAATTGTGGAAGTAGGTAGGTAGGTAGGTAAGTAGGTAGGTAGGTGTAAACGAGAAGGTAGTAGAAAGAGGGGACGCTTAGAAAATAATCTGAAAAAGAAAAGCACGAGCTTTCCCTTTTCCCCCATCCCCATCCCCATCCCTATCCCCATTCCCGTCACCTCTTAACCCACCCCTTCACCCCTCGTTTATAAAGGGTTCAAGATTTGTTAGAGCCAACCTAATTGCTACGTTTCTTGTTAATCGGTGAATCGTAAAATTCGCGTAGTCTCGTCGTTTACATTCTCTCTCTCTTTCTCTCTCACACGGTGGTATATATATAATTCTTCTTTTTTTTCTTTCTTTATTTGTGTTACTTTTTTATCTTTCTACGTACCTCTAACCTGTCTGTATTTTCTCCCTTTGCTCTCTCTCTTTCTCTCTCTCAATCCAGTTTGAATTCTTTTTCCATGAGATCGTAGGATGAAACACGACCACCTCTTCCCGATCGTAACTGGGATCTTTCCAATCCAACAAAACTGTCACGTTTTGTCGTCGTCGTCGTCGTCGTCGTCGTAGTACAGTTTTTATATTTTTCTTTTTATTTTTTTCCTTCCATTTCACCACCTTTAACCCCGTCCCCCCTTAAAATTTACCCGTTTCTTATTTTTTTTTTCCTCTTTCTTTTTCTGTCCTCGTTTTATCAGCAAGAAATAATTCTCGATAATGATTGTCGTACGTTATTTGAAAAAAAAAAAAAAGAAAAAAAAAAAGAAAAACATACGGATTCGTAAGATTATGATTTTTAATTTTCGTGATAATTTCGTGAAATAATAAATTAACCGTTAAGTAAATATTATATTATGTTACTTTCTGATATATACACACAGTGTGGTGGTGGTACGTGTCATTTAAAGTAAAACGATACGACAAAATTTAAAAGGCAAGCAAGCACGTACGAAATTGCACAGGTATGAATCGGAGGGGGTGGGGTGGGGTGGGTTTGTTGGAGTGAGGAAAAGAAAATTGCTTTTCGATTTCTCGTGTGGGCCTGTTAAAGTTAACGTCTGGTCTAACGCCAGGAAAAGCTCGTTAATCGAAACCTCGAACGTTGTTGGTTGCATCACGCTTCTCTGCTGGTTTTGTATCCGTTTCCGGATTTCTGGTTTCGTTTGGTTTGGTTTGATTGCTGGTGCCTGCCGTCTTTACGCGAGAAGAATTTTCTTTTCTTTTCTTTTTTTTTTTTTATTCACCCCTCACCTCCTCTTTTGCTTCTTTCTCTTCCCTTTCATATACTTTTATTATTCCCAACCATACGAATTTTCAAATGAAAAATATTTGTCGTACAATTTGGAGAGCGTTTATTTCGAAAATGATTTTTTTGTTGTTAGGAGCAAATTAAAAATTTGCATATTATTTGTCAATTCAAAAATATAGATTAATTATTAATTAATTAAATTAAATACTACCTTAGTTATAAATAAAAAATTTAAACTAAATTAAACATAAATTACGTGGTATCTCATTTTTTTTTAAATAAATTTACATCAAATTCAAAATAAACAGTCCATTTATCGATTTAATTAATATAACAAAATTAAACATAGACAAAAGATGTAACAATGGATTGTGAATTAGTATGCAAATGAATATCGAAGAATAGAAGAAAACAAAAAAAGTAATACAATTTTGTATCATTCTAGATTAATCTTGATCGCATATCGTTAAAAATATTTATTAGAATACTCGTTCCATTATGGTTTTAGTAAAGTAACGTTAACGCAAGAGCAAAAGTAGCATCTCACTCTCTCTCTCTCTCTCTCTTTATTTCTCTCATGATTGCACGTGTAAATTCGAACAAATGTCTTGTAGTAAAGATCTAACTACAGCCAGCTCAATTTCTTCCTTCGGTATAAGCGAGAAAGCGTTTCCCGCAAAGGACGTTATAGAAACGATTATGGTAGAACCACACAGGGTTTCTTCTGTGGTATATGAAAGAAAGAAACGAAACGAAACGAAACGAAAGGGGGGAAAAAAAATAAAGGAAAAAAAATAGAATGGGGAAACAGGGTATCGTTATTTTTTTTGGTTCTTTTCTCATTCTCTTTCTTCGCAACGAAATGTACGCAGCTGTTTCTCCGTTTATATTTGTTTGATACAAGCAGAAAGCTTTTAATCTTTAAAGAGAAACTGAGAAAAAACACACCCTATATATTGGCGTTGGGTTTGTGTGGTTTTCTTTTCTTTTCTTTTTTTTTTTAATACAAAAGTTAAACAAATTATATTCATATTTTATAATCTCAACTGTCTGTTTTTGATTTAATTTTTTTTAAATGGTTACACATGAAGTTGAATTTTTCAAGTGCATACGATGATTATTATCGGTATCCTAATTATCATTAGCAGAATTTATACGATCTTTAATGATTAACGAGTGAAAAATACGAAAGACTTTTATTTTTTCTCCTCCCCAAACAAGTAATAACTGCATACGACGATTCACGCACGCAGAAAGTTATATGCTCGTGTAGTATAAGTAAAAAAAAAGGAAAGAAAAAAGATTGCTTTCGAGATTCTCGATGGTTTTACTCTTACAAATTATCGTAACCGGTATCCGCATTAAAAACCACGTGCGGTCGAATGACTTTATCAGTGAAAGTTCAAGGAAATTGTTGTTGTACCGTTTGTGCGATCAGTATAACCAACCATCGAGGAATATCGTTCTATCTTTTTCTTTTTTCTTAAAACAATGTGCGTGAAAATGAGAGAATAAAACACACACACACGCATACAGTTGATGGTGGTGGTAACAACACCTTCTCTTTCCTTTGGCTGTATAATAAATCTTTGATTATATAGTGAGTCGACTAAGTAAGTGGTTAAATTATGCATGCGTATACATATGCATATACATATATTTATATATATATGTATATAACGTAATACATATTGTGTCTCGCATTGAATTTCTCGGTGCCCTGTTATCGAGAAAAGATCGTAACATTCGCTTTACTTTCATTTTCTTTTTCTTGAATCTTTTCTTTTTTCGTTCAGCTATACCTGAGGGTAACCATTCTCGTTATTGTCTAATTATAAAACCTGAATGATCGTATATCACGTTTAAGATAGAAAAGGGAAAACACTTCCTATTTATTTCTAACTTTTTTTTCATTGGTATATTATAACTTTAATAAACCGTTCACAGTTGATTCGTATGATTTCTTTTCTTTTTTTAAATTCAATTATTCAACGATCATTATTTCTTTGATTACTATTTATTAGTTTAAACTTTTACATTACCATTTTTATTGTTGTATCATATTTTTACATTGAAACACCACTAAGATATCATGCTAGCATTAAAAGACTCATCAATTACTGATAATGTACAATTTATCTTACTTTTTAATGGCTTCTTTTTTTATGCAACCTCCTCTCCCTCCCCTCATCCCTCATATTTCTTTAATATTTATTGTCTCAACGTGTAAGAGATAAAGTAAGATAAAAAGGATAGTAAAAATCGTTATTATAACAGGTGCGTATTATGCGCCAGTTAAAATCCACCTTAGAGAAGGGTGGAGTATGGTGGTGTGGTGAGGAAGGGTGGTGGTGAATTCACTGACGTATATATCGCATCCTTGTAAAATCTTTTCCACTTATCCATTTTCATTCTTTTGGTATCAACCATTCTAACGCTATTTCTAAGGAAATTCAATATGGCGTGAAACAAACACAGATTTACGAGATAGAACAAATTCAGAGGCAAATAAATAGAGATATGCAATGTGAACTCGGTGGAACGGAAGGTGGAGAGGGGGTGGATGGTGGTTGAGGTGGGTCTCAGGTGCAATCACTAATTCCATCTCTCTTTTCTTTCTCTTTGCTAACTGGAATCAGGTGAAAACCTTGAATGTCTGTTGCCAACGTTGTATGGCATGTACCTTTATGTATGTATGTGTGTGTATGTGTGTAAGATACTCGTGCATAACTTGTTATACTACACCGTGTCACGAATTTTCCTTACTTTTCATCGATTTCCTCTTTTTTTATTTTTTTTTTTTCTTCATCCCACGATTTCTTTGAATCGTCATTGAGTGGTAAGTTTCACGGTTAATGAACCCCGATCTATTTGAAAGAAACTCGTTTGGAGAACTTTATAAACTGGTAATGCTGCATTTTGTGTACCCACGCTTGCTTAGATCTCTCTTTTTTCTTTTTTCCTTTTTTTCTTTCTTGCCTTTTATTTCTAAACAAGGTTTTTACAGGGTTCTTGATCTTTAAACCATTCCAATTCATGACTATTCGTAACTATTTTTTTTTCTTTTTTTAATGAAAAAGAAACTCTCTGCGTTGTGTCGTTGAATGCGTTCGATCGATGAATGGTTTTACAATTTTGTAAATTTTGTTCTTTTTCTTTCTTTTTTTTCAACACGTTTACACGTATCTCTCGATATATAAAATAAAATAATTATTTTTCTATTTTTATATGTGTGTGTTTCTTTTTTTGCCTTGCTAATAATTACACGTGTGTCCAGATATAATTTGTTTATATATTTCTCATTGATTTATAGTATATTTCGATGAACGTACTTTTATCATGATCATCATCATCATCATTATTCTTGATAATAATCAAATCCGGAACCAAATCTGTATATATTCGTTTTAATCGATCGTAATATTTTTTTTGTAAAACTTGTTAATAACTAAAATTATTTACAGTCATCACGCTGCATTCGTACGGATTAATTATACATAAACGTTTCCTTCTTTTTTTTTTTTTCTTTTTTTTTCTTTTTCTATGTTTCCCTCATCTTTTTTCTCATTTTTTTTCTCAACGCGTTTCAATGTTTTATTATTCTTTGTTAAAATCACGTACAGGTACGTGGCATGTGTATGTATATGTGTATGAATTCATGTCTGTGTGTTCGTTACTAAATCATCGTTAACCCTTTTTCGAATAGGAACAAGTTTAATTTTTCACGAGTTGGTTCTTCGTTGTGGTTTGACGAGCACGCCTTAATGATAGATCCAATTTATCAACGACGAATTTATTCGAAGGGTTCTTTTTATCCTTCCAACGATAAATATCATT
>NW_014569759.1:144878-147016 GCF_001313835.1 Polistes canadensis | reverse complement strand
ATAAATAATAAATAATAATAAAATGAATTTATAGATAAATCTTACACAAAGATTTTTGAAATAGTATTTAATAAAAGATATGGACCGATTAAAATATTTCTTAAATAGAAATAGTTAACAGATTGTGACATTCTATTAATGCAGTTATGGTACCCATAAGAACAATACAAAGAATATAATATGTCAATCTGATAGAATAGGCAGAGATATTGCAAAGCACGTTGAAAATAGGACAATACATTTGCGACTAAAAGTGTCTCTCACACCAACACCATCACTACCATCACCACCACCACCAATCTCTGGCAATTACTACGGAATAGGGTCACTTTGAAATCGTACAGCTAAACGATTTATCGTCCTTGCCATCCTTTTCCTCTAACCTGCACTCTCTCTCTCTCTCTCTCTCTCTCCCATTCTTCCCCCTCTACCCTTTTTCATTCTCTCTTTCTCTCTCTCTCTCTCTCTCTCCCTCTCGTTCTATCTCCGTTAGCACCTAGCGAATCGCATTGGCATATAAACGACTCTACTTATTGCTTTTCAAATTATCCCTGCGAAATTCGATTTCTCTGTTACGAACACACCAACGAAGCATGCAAGCAAGCAAGCAAGCAAGCGAGCAAGCAACCAAGCTTAGGGCACCTGTAAAATTAACAAACTTAATTAGCCCCATACGCGATATAATATAATACTTTCACATTGTAATTTATATCGAACGTTTTGTATGTTTGTTTGTTTGTATGTGCACTCGCGTATTACCTTCCTTTTGTTTTTTTTTAAACGATTATCTCCTCTTCCTCCTCCTCCTCCACCTCCTCCCCCTTTTCCTTCTGTTTTTTACATTTGTAATAAAATTTTCATTATTACTCGTTCGAATTTTCAGTATCGAATAGAAGTGAATATCCGTTCGATTAATGAGATCTTTTTTATTTGTTGTTTCTTTTTTTGTTTTTTTTTTATTGGATAGTTTTGTTTTATTACGATCACGTTACGTATTATTAATCATTTGATTAAACATTTTTTAATTATCTAGTTTACCGTTGATAATGTTTGAAAAATAATATTACTTGCTAATGTATTAATATATGGATGTTTTTTTTATGTTAGGAGTATGTTTCTTTTTTAAAAATAAGTAACAAAGTTTCCGTAATTTTTTTACAAACACGCTAATAAAGAAGATATATATATAATTATTATGAGTGCACGAAAAACGACGAAGCTTTTTTTTTCTTCTTTGTATTCTTCCGTACGCATAATGTAAACCGAACATTATACTCGAATAAGAGTTCGTTTATTTTCGGTACTTATCGTGACCTATGTGATCATGTGACATCTAAATGTTCAGTATCGTATTGTTCGTCAATCGGTAACGTTCTACATCTTACCTTAGCGCTTCGTATTTAACGATATTTTGATGAATAAATTAAAAAACAAGTGATCGGAGATATATATCGTGATATCGAATATGTATTTATACAACGAGTGTAAAATACATTTAGTATATGCAGTGTTATATTAAGTTTTCGATATTTTTATTAATAATTTTAGAAAAATAATCGGATATCGCGATATCGAATGTGCATTTATGCAATGAGTGTAAAAAATATTCAGTGTATTTGGTGTTATAATTATTTAGTGTTATATTTTGTGTACAAGTGTCTTGAAAAATTCATCGAGTGGAATTACATAGTAGCAGTTATCGAAAAATACATTCTTGGAGGTGGTTATATTAAGGGATAATTATGGCATGTAAGTTTTATTGCATTAATATTTTTATTTTATTTCATTGCAATTATAATCTTAATCGATTGAAGTAAATGAGAAAGGAATAAGAATAAGTTATTCGTTCGTGCAGAAAAAGATACGTTGTTAAGTTCTATCTTTATATTCAATTAAAATTTGTCACGTTACATTAAAAATGTATTTTAATTTTAATAGAAAAATTGAAACGAGTTAATATATATTATTTCATTGTAATTATATATATGTATATCGTTAGTAAACGAGAAAGAAATAAGAATAAGTTTTCTATCTTTGTATTAAGCTAAAATTTTTTCACGTTATATTAAAAATGTATTTGAATTTTATAAAACAATTCAAACCACAATTAATATATATTATTTTGTTGTAATTATAAT
>NW_014569759.1:142472-144028 GCF_001313835.1 Polistes canadensis | reverse complement strand
GTTTTTCGTTCGTGCAGAAAAAGATACGTTGTTAAGTTCTATCTTTATATTGAATTAAAATTTATCATGTTACATTAAAAATGTATTTTAATTTTATAGAAAAATTCAAACGAGAGTTAATATATATTATTTCGTAGTAATTATAATCGTGATTTATATATCTTAAATAAACGAGAAAGGAATAAGAAATGTTTTCCCTTGTCTTTTATGCATGAAAAGGGGGACGTGTTTGATCCATTTTGATTTCGAGTCAAGATTTTTCACGTCACGTTCGTGTCGTCTCTTCTAAGCAAATACGTTTACATATATAACGTACTTATATATACACCACTTCTTCTCTCTTTCTCCCTCTTTCTTATTATATTTTTCTTTTTATTTTTTTTTCGAGAAGAAGAAACAAACGGAATCAAAACGATAGGGGTCTATAGGAAAGAGGGTGAGATAGTTTTTACACGAAATGCATGATTCCCATACTACATACCTTATACATTGTACACACATACATACTATACATGTATACGAGAATAGAAAGAGAAAGATAGATATGATTTATATCGGTTGACTCGTAAATCTTTCAATGTGTACAATCGCAGCGGTATTCCTCGATTCGTTGTGCCAACTGCCAGCGAAGAAACGTGACGGTTTTTCGTGTACGATCTATATTACGATATAAGGTATCTATATATACAGTGGAATACTAAAAGTATTCATACAGTAAGTATGTGAAAAGAAAAAGATTTGTATTTTTGTTACATTATCAATTGTAATACAATATATATATATTTCTTTTGCTATATAATGATTGAAATGAAATTCCTTTTTTAGATCCTACCTTCACAAAAAAATAAACAGTTTCAATAATAAGAACATAATAATGTAATATTATCATTGACCCAATAAAAGTGTGTCAAGTATGTCATCTATAACGATAAGGTAATACTTAGCAAGTTAACTAAAAACTTGACCAAGGAAGCAAATAAGATGAGGAGAAGGAGGAGAAGGAGGAGAAGAAGGTACCAGGTGAGAGGAAGTCATTACAAGAGGAAGCATAGTAAAGTAATAGATATAGTATAAGGACACATCATCTAAAGATCCCCTTCCAACTATGAAATTTATGCGAGCCTTGGCACCGATTCCCTTCTACAAGTTGTCCAGAGATTGCATTATCGACGCTTACCAGACTCGCCATCTTTACACATACATATATACACCCACACATACAGCGGAGGACAAAAGTATTCGTACAATAATTATGTGAAAAGAAAATGTACAATTATTCGGCAAAAATAAGAAGATCCTATGAAATATTAACAATTGCATTTGTATTAATTATTAATAATGTACAAATATTTATATCCCAATGAATAATCCGAAGTCTTGTAAATTACAAAATACTATAATTTAACATTTATTTATATTTATATTACTTTTTGGTAAAATGTTAGTGCATAACATGCAAACATATATATATATATATATATATATATTGTATTACAATTGATAATGTAACAAAAATACAAATCTTTTTCTTTTCACATACTTACTGTATGAATACT
>NW_014569759.1:126393-142451 GCF_001313835.1 Polistes canadensis | reverse complement strand
TAAAAAATAAAAATAAAATAAAAAGAAAAAATAGAAAAAAAATCGAGTTTATATTCAAAATAGTGTACTTCAACGTGATATCCCGTTCAATAGTTAATATATCACGTTGTAGTGATAGTTGTTGAGGAGAGTACACATAGACATATACATACCTCGAATAGATATTTTTTATTATGTGTCGAATTTTGTTTGTGTTTTCATTTTGTGCCTCCTCCCCCTCCCTAACACCGGTGTGTTCTTCGCGTCAATGAACGATTACGTTACGCACGAATGAGATGTTGCAACGGGGGAGGATAATACGCGAGGAAAAAAGCTTTGGTATTTGTTTTTTATGCGATGCACGTGATTCGATAAAAATCGGCCGGATAGTTAGATAGCAATGGCCGATAATAATTGTTGCAAAACTTTTTGTTTTTCTCTCTCTCTCTTTCTCTTTTTTCTTTTTTTTCTTTTTATACTTGCTTACAATTCCGTACGGCATACATCGCATTAAACCGATTTCTGACTGCAATTCTTCTTTTTTTCTTTTTCATTTTTTTATTTCGATTTTTTTTTCCTCCTATCACACGTACTTAATGACAAAATCGTGCAGCAATACGTTTTTTTTCGTGCAGTATTTTTTCTTCATAAATTTTTGCAGTATTTTAGAGAAGGAGAGTGGTAGGGGTGAGGGGTATACACCATGCAAACATTTCGATCGATTTTTTTTTATCTAAGAAGATTGAATAATTTGATAATAATATTGTTTGATATTATTTATATATATATTTTATGATATATTTTGTATATATTGTATAACTTTATATTATTTATATTATTATTATTATTATTATTTAAATGTTACAATCAATGTACAGATAAGGGTTAATATATTATTTTCTATTTTATTTTTTGATTCGTTCGTTTTTGTTACGCGTGTACACGCGTATAAATACGAAATTGTTGTGTAAGTTGCCTATATTTTTTTTTAATATGCTTTCAATAATAAAAAAATAAAAAAAAAAAAAATAAAGCAAAACAAAACGAGAGAGAGAGAAAAAAAATAAAATGCCATGGAAAAACCAATACGCGTAATGGATATACCAGCTTAAATTCATTTAATTTGTTTTTTTTATCTTCTTTTTTTTGATGTTTTAACAAATATGTATGCAATTTGCACCACTTCGAGTAATAATAATTCATAGGAACGTATTTACATATACATATATATATATATATATTTGGTAAATAGATAGTAGTACGTAGATGTATAGTTGTATTCTCATAGGTTTGAAAAAGACGAATGGGACTGGGAGGAATAACGTGTATAGCAATTGCAATTGCAATTGCCAGAAAACGAGACAGCTGCTTCGCGGTGTGGTGTTCGTTTAATGCATTTTAACTAACCATGGAAATTACTTTTCGCTTTGCGACTTATGCTTTTACTTATAAAAAAAAAAAAAAAAAAAAAAAAAGAAGAAGAAGAACAAAAAATAAATGAAACGAAAAACAAAACTCTCCCCCCTCCCTCCCTCCCCCCGCCTAAACTCTTTCCGAGAAACGATTTAAACATTTAACATTTTCCTTCTAAGTTTTCCTTTGAATCTTCTAAGAAAATAATAAAATAGAAGTTTGAAAGGGGGATAATAAAGCGACCGACCAGTGGTAGGGTGAGGTGGGGGCGGTTTTGTTGGGGTAGGGGATAAAGCGTGGAGAAGGAAAAGGGGGTTGGTTGGTTGATGGCTCGAAGAAAGACAGAAAGAGATAGAAGATAATGGCAGAATCTAAGATAGAAGAAACTACTTTCGGGGGTAGTTGTAGAGTAGAAGGTAATTTCATGGGGTGGGCTCTTAATTTGTTATATTACGAGGGAAAATCTTGAAAGTAATGGCAATAATTAGCTTTGACGATCTTTTATAGAACTTTGATACCATTTTCAACTAACTAACGAAAGAATGATTTTATTCCATTTCCATTTCGTCTCCCTATCAATTTCTATTTATTTCTTTATTTCAACTATCCAATATTTGTTAGATTTCTAATTTATTTTATTCTTTTTAATAACCACGCTACTACCATCGATGCTTTCTTTTTATCTCTTTATACCTTTTCATATTTTATATATAAAATTATATTATTATATTCATATATATTATTATTTTATTTTATACCGTTTCAATCTTTCTCTCCCCGCCCCCTTTCCCTTCTTACATATTATATATAATATGTATAATATTATATTTTATATATATATACTATTATTTTATTATATATATTTATATATACTCTATTATATTTTATTTTATACCATTTGTCAATCTTTTCCTTCTGATGGTGTTGTTCCTTTTTCTTTCATCCTTATCCTGCAATAGAATGTAGTAAGTACTTTCTATGTCAGTTCTCTCGGTTGTCATTATCATCGAGAAAATGGCCGAGAGTTCTTTAAAACTCTTTGCTAAAACGTTTTCGAATCCCCGTTGATCTCGGTGGTCTCCCTTCGGATTCCAATGACATTCTTATTACAGTATCTTTAGTTTTATCACTTTTCCATTTTTTCCTTTGTTCCTATTTTATGTTTCTTTTTTTATTTTCTCTATTAATTGTTCATCAAGAAGAAGCTTATAATCGTTCACCTAATAAAAGTACTTTCTGTAATACTTTTATCTCTTAATTAGATTTGAAAAAATAAAAAAGAGAGAAATATAAGATGGAAATGTATAAAAAAGGTTGTTCGTATATTTGTGTAAAAGGAAAATATTTTCTTATTTGATGCAATGCGAAGGGTGAGTGGGGGTGATTAGAAAATGAGAGGACAGGCAACGGAACGCGTACTATTCAAAATAAGAATTTTCTTTTCTTCTTTTTTTATTTTTTTTACAACGTTTTGTTACTTCGTTTCGTTTCGTTTCGTTTTGTTCAAGTTAAGAATGTACGCGTCGGCCCTTTTAATAGTTCACGTAATTGGTATTTGCTCAGACAGATACGAAATAACGTCGACTGAATGTTGGAAAACGGGGAACGAACCATATACACAAGAAGGCAAATTCCCTAAGGACGAATTTTCATTTTCTCGAGTACTTCTTGGCTTTTAGTTGAAACCTTTGTAAAAGATTTCGTAAAAGATGCGAAGGAGTGAGTCGCGTCGCGTCGTTGTTAATGTCAACTCCTAGGATGAAAACTTCTTTCGTGAAATGCTCGAAAAGTGTTTTCGAGGACAATACGATAAAACGAGAGAGAGAGAGAGAGAGAGAGAGAGAGAGAGACACAGAGAGAAAAAGAAAGAAAGAATGAAAGTTGCGAATTATAGAGGGTGGGTTGGAAAAAAAATCAAATGATAAAAAAGTCGTATGTTCTAAGATAATTTTGGTAATCAAAATAATAGGCGCGAGAGAGAAAGAAGATGAAATTAAATAAATATATATTCGAAACACTTACTTTTATTTCTTTTCTGTTTTTTTTTTTGTAGATTAAAAGGTCAGACCAATTTTGTTATATATATATTATTTTATTTTATTTGATTTTTATCTATATGGTCAAGAAATTTTTCATAATTTCTTTTAATTGAGTTGAATTAATAATAAGAGATAACGAGATAAATTGTTGAGTAAGCTTATACATACATACACACACACGCACATATATTTATACGATGTATTCTCTCTCTCTCTCTTTCTTGAACAAGTTCGAAGGAAGAAGCTAATCATCGGTTGTTCGAATTCAACTGTGAATGGAGAATTCGAATCTAAAAGCCTATTCATTTAATCGTAGAACATCTTCGCGTCATTAATTCCCTTTCAACTTGATTACAAATCTTACCTAATGTAAGTTATTTAATATCAATAAAATCAAGTGTTCGTTTGAAAACATACGTTTGTTAAATTGTTCGTTATGAAGAGATTCTATAACTGTAAACTCTCGTTTAATTCTATTAGATTCAACTGTATCAATTTACATGTTTTAGATATGGAACAACGTAATAATAAAACGCAACTTGACGGATTGCGTTGGGAATAATATTGTACGATTTAGTATTAAAATGTTAAACCAATCCCGTGGTACTCTCGTTAAAATGATCAATTTTAAATTTCCAATTAATATTCAACATTCGTCGTTACAAGTTATCTCTTTTAATACACTTTACAACAATTATAATTTAATATTGGGGATGTGTGTGTGTTTTCTGAAAGAAATACGTATATTACGTTTCATTAAAATTTTTTAATAAAATAATTGTCTTTATAATTTATATATATATAATTGTCGAGAAAATTTACAACATCTTTGCACTGAATTGTTTTTAATTTTAAAAAGAAACATAGAATTACACGTAATATCTAATAATATTAAGTTACAGAGATTGTAATGCGTGTATAGTAGAGAAAAAAAAGAAATATCATTATAGAAAATTTTCATTCTTCCTAAATTGCAATCAAATCTAAATTCGTAGCTCAAACTATTCGAAATAATTCGTGATTGGCTTAACACAGAGAATAAAATAAAGAAACGATTCGTCTAACTTACGTCATCCCGTCATAAAAATATTTTAACTTATTTATTACTCAAATATAGAGAGTAAAAAAAAAAAAAAAAGAAAAAGCATGTAAATTTTGTTAAAGGACAAGTTAGTTAGAGTCGGTTAGGATATAAATGAGTTTACCTAAACTATTTGAGGGTTTTAGCGTTAAACTTGTCTTGTCAATTGAGTATTTTTCCTATTAACTTAACCGTTACCCTTCCAATTTGTTAAATCTTTGGAGGTATGGGGTGTGAGATGTATGGGAAGGGTTCATTGCTAGATAGATAGAGAGTTCTTCCTGCGGAAATAGGTTCTCAGGGCAAGGACCAATGGTCGGCAAGTTAAATTGGAACGTTTCATGGAAGGAAAGGGAAGGGAAGGGAGGAGAAGGGATTAACGCGACCCAACGGGGTCTGAAGCCGAAAGGGGAAACTTTACTAATGTGTGCCTTCGTACTTAGGCGCGAAAGGACGCAGGTAACTGCCGTAATTGCTTTGCCATAGTCTCTGGTAATCAAGGCTTTCGTGATCGTCCTCTTGCGTGTCTCTTTTCTCTCTTCACGTACCACTCTTAAGAATAATATGCATTTACTAACATATACGTAACTTGACCTACATAATAATGTGTGTCTTGTTTTAATTATATTTTCTTCTTTGAACTCTCATTAACCATATAAATAATTGTATCTTTTATATGTCACATAATACTTTCATATTATATGTAATTTATCTTTTTCTTTGTTTCTTCTTTTTTTTTAATTAACGTACAACATCAAATGTTAATTACAACTCTGTGGGATAATTAAATTCGTTTGAATTTTTTAAATACACAATATAACAGCGATAACAATTGTTATATGTTTTTATAATTTTATAGTATTTTTACGTGGAAAAATATATTTATTAATTAATTATATGAAGATTTGTAATTTAATCATTTATAATGGTTAAATTTAATGTAACAAATTGTAAGAAAATTCTTTTGTAACTGTTTGTAGAGAATTAGATAGGTATTTATTGTACGTGCATAAACGATGTTGCAGCTTTCTCTACGACAACAGAACGTTTCTAGAGATATAACGTTGGATTTGTGGAATTAAGCGTTTGTATCTGTGTCCAGCAAACGTAGCTTTACGATACTGGCAGACCTAAATTTCTCTCCTATCGAAACTGTGTGTTAGGCTCTTACGTTTTCGTGAACAACTATAATACGTATATATGTAGACAATATTTAGATATAGGTATTATATTTTCCTTAATATCAAAGATTTAGAATTGATTTCTAAAATATATCTCTCATGTAAAAAAGAAAAAGTATAATATTTCATTTTATTTCTCATATTTGTGTTTATGGTAAATGTAAACTGTAATTTTTGTTCTTCTTTCATTTAATTTCGACAGAAATATTTTTATTCCATATTAAGTTAAGTTAATATTAATTTTTATTTTAATATTTATTTATAAATGTTAATTATTTATTTAGAAAAAAAAAAAAGAAATAGAAAAAGGATAGAGAAAATATCATTTAAAAAATGAGTTTCTATAATGTCCCCAGATATTAAACCGAGAAAGCATAGTTAACATCTTTCACGTAATTCATAATATAACCAAGGATATATATTGTTGTACAAATAATAAACTAGTGTGTAAACCAACGGCATCGGAAATCCTGCAACGGTTTCCATAATTTTCCTTACAGGAAAACGTTATTGTTGTATACGCAGAAGAACGGTGCCGAGAAGCAAGCAAGCAAGCAAGCAAACAGCATCCCCCTGGCGTGTTTCCCCAAACTTTTTATCGGGAGAAAGTTCTCATTGTATTTTTCGTTATTGTTGTTGTTGTTGTTGTTGTTTATAATGAATATGTGATCGCTACAAAACAAAAATGATTATACCGGTTGAAACATTTACGACGATTATTCAATTATATTTTATCCAAGTATTTTATATTTCGTTGAGTTATTATTTTTTTTTTCTCCATCAAGACACGTTTTAAAACGTTACAAAATTTAGAAAAGATAAGATAGTAAGTTAGTAAGTAAGTAAGTAAATCAGTCAATCAATCAGTCAGTCAACTGATTATTTTAAGTGAACGTTGTTCTAAAGCTGTTGCAAATAACATTTGTCCTTAAAAGACGGCAATGTAAACCCTTAGTTGTTGCTGAGAAAACCTCTTTGCCCAGTAGTACTGTGTTGTCAAAAGATCTTAACCAAGCTAAAGGGTTAGACTAAGGGGAAAGAGGTGGTAGGAGGGGGGTTGGGAGTTAGGGGAAGGTAACAAACGATTGTGAACCGACGTATGTATGTGTATATGTGCTTTTACCACAACGTGTTACTTACTACTCGTCTATAACCGAGCATTCGAGTGTGTACTTTATCTAGTTTGTACACGTTAGTTACAAGTGGATTTCTCGGGCCCCAACCCCCCACCCCTCTTTTCCTATTGCACCAGCAACACTAAGGATTGTTCCTGTCATATTCCTGAAAATCGTTGTTTAACTTTGACTGGGTGGGATATATACCAAACGGGCGCGTTACAAGTTTAGTTCGCCAGATAAATGGCGAAACGAGATGAAATTGCGTTTACCGACGAATCACACAGATTTTAACTGTGAACCTACAGATCTTCGTATTATATACAAGATTTATTCATTTGGAGACAGGAAATGATTATGTGGTTTTTTTTTATTATTTTATTTTATTTTTTTTCGTTTTTGTTAATCATTCTTTTTCGTCTGACGATGAACAAAATTCTTGGTGCGATTGTAAAGGGTCAGTTAAAAGGGAACAACGGAAGAAGAAAAGATCACCGAAAGTTCGTTTGTAAAGTACGACAAGGATAAAAACAACTTTGTACTTTTAGTAAAACGTTCCTGTACTTTTCCTCACTCCTCTTTACCCTTACCCTTCTTCTTCCCCCTCATTCCCCCTTTCTTTCTTTCTCTCTCTTTCGAACACTGTTCGTATAGTTAACTTGTAAGTAGAAAATCTCTAAGAAACGAGACTACGACGTGTATGGTGTTCGTATGTGTGTGTGTGTGTATTTATGTCTGTGAAGTGAAGAGTATGTAAGGAAGGTGTATACGTATATAAGGTAAAAAGTTAGGTTGGATTAGGGATCGACTGTGGGCGTGGGAAAGACTTTGGAAAGTGCATATTGCACTTTTCGTCGAGTCTTCTACTCGTTGCAGATGGTTCACGACGTTTCTCGCTCGGTTTACATTGCGTTTTTTTACCAACAAACCCCATGACAAAGTGTGTATGTATCTTTACTACAGGTATACGAGATAGTTAGATTTATGTTAGTGAAATAGAGAGACGATAAATTATCGATCAAAATAAATTACTTTTAGAAAATGTATTATTAGATTGGTCAATTAATTTATACTGTTTTTTTTCACCTTTCTGTTCTTTTATTTAAATAACGCGATACGATATTATAGGTTTGTCGTCGTAAATATAGAAATTTGTGAACGAACGAATTGTTGTATGTGGGTCGCTAAAAACAAAAATAGTTGATTTTAGATCAGGACAGATTTATAATTAAGCATAGGTTAATTATTAATTAATGTTTATTTGTATGCCGTTCATTGTGATGCAAGTCATTAGAATTTTATACATTTTTCACGTTCCTTTACGATTTTATTTGATTTATTTCAAATTTCTTTTATTTAAGAATAGAGTTCGTTAAGTCGAAATTTATTTTACCTTTTTCACTTAATTCGATTTTCTACTCTCTTTCTCTCTTTCGTTTTCTCCTTTAGTATTTTTATTCATTTAGTTAACACACGTTCCCGTCTTTTTCATCCCCCTTTTTTTTTTCGTTGAAACCCTCTCGACCCACGGTAAGGGAATCAGATTGGAGAAGATTGGAGTTTTATTCATTTACCACGTTGGTAGATGTTCTACTAGCTGCTAGCCCTTCGAACTCACCGGTTGTTACCAGTTACCTTTTTATTTAGGCATTTCCCATCCAGATTTGTTTCACACCTTTGACACACTTTTCCTATTTTCCCTTCGAAAATATCGTTTCTCTCCCCTTTTTCTGTTCTTTTTAGTTTTATTTTTCTTTCGCAGGATATAGTAGGCGTAACTTTTCGTAGCAAAATCGCAACTACAAGAACAATTTTGATCTTGAATGTACTAATATGTGTATACATGTATTCTCTGCATGTATGTGCGTATGTATTCTGTGTATATATATGTGTGTGTGTGAGTGAGTGGGTAGGTGGAGTTCGAGGAAACAAGGTTGGAAAAAGGTTTTCTGGTTTTCTTTTATTTTCGAAACATGTCGTCTCGTTATGTTCAAGAAACGAGCGTGCCAGCAATCCTTTTCTCTCGTTAAAAAAAAAAAAGGGAAAAAGAAATGTTTCTCTTATTCTATTTTCTTTTTTTTTTTTTTTTTTTTTTATTTATTTATTGGATCACATCATTTCTCGGTCATTTATTCATCATCGTAAGAGTACGTACATTTTCGATTCGTTTCGATTTGTTATCACGTTCAATCGTTTAATCATACTTGATATATTTTTTAATAATCGGTGTATCAATAAAAAAAGAAAAAAGAAACAAAAAACCAACAACGGTAACCCTCTTTTTTTTCACGTTGAATTTTATTTTTTGTATTTATTATTAATCGCGTTAGAAATTTATTCTAATTTCTTAATTAATTTTCGTTAATAAATCGTTGATTCGCGTTAAACCGCGAATTAACTGTGCATATATGTATACTTAAAACGAATTGCAATTATTGTAGGAGCGAGTTAATAGTTTAGTGGATTTCTAACGAGTTAATGGTGTATTTGTGTTGTTTAAAATGAAACCAACAACGAAGGCGGGGGGGATTAACAATGGCGTTTAATACAAAACCATTTTCGAACGTACTACTCGTCGAATTTTGTATCGGTCGATTTTAGTTGGTGATGGGGTGTGCTGATGGTGTGTGTGCTGATGTATTTATATATACGCGTCTTCGTTCGCAAGTTGATTTTCCTTTCCATTCACGTTTCACCGTTTCGATATTCCAACCGTGAAATTTGTCTTTCGATATTGACTCGTCTAAAGAATTTATTCCTTACGATCTCACGTTTTCTACGACCCGGCGGTAGTCACAAGTACAAAAGTTCTTCGAAAGAACAATATAAACCTTGCTTTATACGCGAAAATCGATTATTATCAAATTCAATGGAAATCAATTATCGAAACTCGAGTATACACTATTCAATATTTATAATTCGAAATAATCTTTATTTTTTACCTTGGTTTTAAATATAAATTCATTATTTATCTCTCTTTTCGTTTGGAATATAAAAAAAACGTTTATCCATTTTCATTTGTATTATTCATAAGACAACCGTTAATACCAAACCCTTCTTATCATTTTTAATTTTATATCTCGGCGAGTAAATCCGTGCAAGTGTCTATTAAATGCTGTCTTTTTTTTTGTTTTGTTGTTTTTATTTAGAAAAATTTACACGAACTTATTGGCCAATTTTAATTAGATTTTCGTTACAATTCGAATATATAAATATGTGATTGAAAAGTATAATCATTTTATTTATCATTAACCCATAATCTGACCCATATAATTTTATCAACGAAAGTTTTAGAAAATAATGATTTCATTCATTGTACGTTACTTTGTTTAAATACTTCGTAGTATAGACGAATAAAAAATAGTCCAAAAAATTCCTGGACCTTTTTCATTGATTGAAAAATCGTTGAAAAATCGTTTGAAGGGTTCATATTATCCTTATCCTAAACTTCTCCATCAGTTATATGCACTTTCGGTCCAGCCACGGATTCAACGATATGAAGTGAGAGTGGTATTCGAACTTTTATACTGGTTCGCGCATTTTTCAAATAAACTAGGTCGAGACTCGCGAATGATTTTTCCGACGACACGAGGGGGAAGGATGCATGCGAGTGTTTCAAACATATACACACACATAGAGAGAGAGAGAGAGAGACACATATGCATCATGTGTGGGGATGCACAAACATTCCTTACACACACACACACACACATATAGAAAGCTTAAGGATGCTGGGTAAACACGAGGTCAAGATTATCCTCGAGACTACTGAGTGAGCCGACGGGCATATACGGGATTTTCTCCGATTTTCCCAGCGAAGTATAAACTTTTTTCGAGCAGCTGCGCTGCAAACAAACGTTATTAGGCTTCATTATTTTTCGCGCGTAGTATATAAAATGCAGGACCGAACGAAACGCCGTTGGTAAGGAAAAATAACGAAAATAATAATAATAATAAAACGACCATCGTTTTTATTCAACCCGACCTTCACCGTTTTACCGTTCTCCGGAACTTTTTTCTTTTATCCTTTTTGTTTTTCATTTTATATCTTCTTCTTAATATTTTTGCATTTCTTACTTTCTCTATTCGTTTGTTTTATCTATAAATGATTTCTTTTTTTATTGATCCTTTTTATTTTGTTTAAAATATGGTTGTGGTTATAGGGTGATCTTAGGAAACAAAAAAGTTAAACTTTTAACAGAAATCAAGGACCAGGTTATGGTGGTGCACCATACGATATATGTCGTTCCAATGTAAACAGATTTTTAGATCGGTCTTGACGTTTCCGAATTTTTCTTAATGAAATATATATTGCATAGTAATAAAGTCGATGGTACGTAATAAATTTTTTATGGCGTTCGAAAGCACTGGCCTTTTCTGCATCAGCATCAGCATCAGCAGCAGAAGCAAAAGTAAAAGCAGAAGCAGAAGCAGCAACTGCAGCAGCAGCGGTTTTATCGCGTTTGCATAATAAACTCGGATTTTACGCATAATTTATCACCATGTTGAATTTTCTTCCTACGTACTTATCATCGACGCCGAGTCGGTGTTATGGTGCAACGGTCTCTCTTTTCTACAGGACCACCCCCTTGTCTCCACCCCTTTCCTTCCCACCCCACCCCCCTCGTCCTCTTCCTTCTCCTTCTGCTTTTGCTTCTGCTTCTCTTACATTTCCCTCTCATCTTTTCACTATAGTCGCGATGCAGATGTAATTTCGTGGCGCTACCAAGGAAACGAGCCAAAATTTTCCTTTTATGCGTAATTTATCATCGTTAAAAGCGATGCTGCATATATATTTTTTCTTCTTCTTCTTCCTTTTTTTTTTTTTTTCTTTAAAATGCTACTTTAAATTCTTTACCTCGAACGATATTTTGTGCTTTCTTTTTATATATATATGGGATAAAAAAATAAATATATAATATATACAGGTTATATATATATATATATTTGAAAATGACAATATATTTCGAAGATATTGATTAAAACATTGTATCTTTTTTCTTTTTTAAAAAAAACAATACTAAACTATTCATGATTCCTGGTCATTTTTAATTAACGAAAAAAACATTTCAACAACAACAACAACAACCATCGGTGTGATCAATTCTCAACGGGTTACCCAATTTTCTCTGATTCGAATAAATGCAAAAATATATATCATCATCATCATCATCATGAAAAAAAATACAAGGGTGTGGGAAGGAGGGGTGGGGGTAGGAGGAAGAAACAAAAAATACAAAAAAGAAAAATATTGTAAAACGCGCAGAGAGATTCGTTAAAATTGCGCGTAAAACGGTTCAATCGAGCAATCAACGTGAGCTCAACGGGTGGTTGGTAGATAGATAGATAGGTAGGTAGGTAGGTAGGTAGGTATGGTTGACATGGTTGGCATGGTTGGCAGCAAGTGCAAATAACGCGACTAATTTGATCCTATCGTTCGAACGAAAATCACGAAAAAGTAATCCGAACGAGTTCTAGCGAGCAAGCGTGACCGAGATTTTGCTTAATTATCGTTAACGATCGAGTTACTGGTGCACCAACCCCCACCCCCACCCCCTACCCCTCTCCGCGAATTGTATGTAATTCTTTGCTCGATTTAATCGTGCACCACCACTACCATACTTTATCCCCAAAATTTGTATAACGTTACCCAAATACTGAATTAGAAAAACAAATTATATATTTGTAAAAATAATATATGTATGTGTGTGTATTTTTAATTCTTTTTCGAAAGAATTATACTCGAAAATCGTGTAGTTTAAAACCATGTAATTCTGGGTAAGGTACTTCATGTTCTTCGAATCTCGTGTTATTTAAGTACAGTGTTCTTTGAGGGTTACCTGTAACTATATAGAACCAATCAAATGATTATACCACCACCACCACCACCACCACCACTAGCATTTTGGTTTGCGTTAACGTTGAGATATCAGCGTGCAAACTACAACGTTTACCTGATGCGATCATATTCGTCGATTTCTCTTCTACCTATAATTGCAATGTCGTGTCACTTGTTCGCAAATCAATTCGTATGAGAGAGTGTGTGTGAGAGAAAGATAGATATATATATATAGAGAGAGAGAGTCAGAGAGAAAGAGAGAGAGAGAGAGAGATCAACATTTCGCACGTTGAATCAAGAGTACTCTATTTGTGGTCATTTGATACCCTAATTTGTTCGCACAATGTTAAATACACATGTTCTATCTACTAAATAAACGATCCTCAAATTAGCCAAACTAGATTGACGATGAATTTGAGATACGAATAGGATCCATTGTGAGGAATGTCCTTCTCGATCGATAATGCAAACCTATACCTTCAATACGTATCTCGTAAGTACTTATGTGCATACGTACGTGTACGTACGTACAACGTTATATTCGTATTGCATCGAGTTAATTCTCCTATTGTTACATATTGTTTATCTACGTCTATGAGGTACTACTACTATACTAATTGTGTAATATAATAATAATAATAATAATAATAGTATTCTTGATTATTTGAAAGCACGAATCGAAACCGAAAATGACCACTTTGTATGGTTTCTAAAAAAATTATGTCACACGTGTATTGTGTATTGTGCAAAATTTTATATATTGTATATATATAAATTTACGATAACAATGATGCATAAACGTGGAAAAACAAAGTTGGAAGACTTTCGTTAAAATCGTGTCGCTAAACGAAATTAATGTCCGTGAAGTAGTTGGAGGTAAACGTAGGTAGGTGGGAGGAGTGAGAAAAAGGGGGAAGAGATGACTCTTATATGCATTTTGGCGCAAGTTTACTATCGCTACTTTTGATCCATCCGGTTGTCGTCGTTTTCGTCGTCATTGCTGCATTTAATCTAGGTCAAAAGTTTACCGAATAGTTGTATAACGAATTTATTCCACGAAAAATAACACATTTATTTTTATTTTACGCGAAATTATAATATTAATAAGATGATAGATCCCAATTAACGTTAATTTTTCCTTACGAACATAAATTTGAAATTATTATATTTATTCGTTGAAATTATCATTTCGTAAAAAATAGTTTAAATATTCTATCGTTAATGATTATAAAGTAATGTATATAAACGAATGATTACAATGATATATTATTTATTTGAATACTTAAACTATCGTTCAGAAAATTTCTCGCGTTTCTTTAATATTTATTAGACTCAAAAAGATCTTCTACGAGATTTCTTGGTTTTCCTTCTCTTTTTTTTTTTGTTAAACTCTTTTCTTTGTAAACTTTCGCGCTGTTGTTGTACCCTTTTTTGCATAAAGGAAAACTTGCTTTCAAAAAATATCATATTCCTTGCTTGCTAAATTATTAAACTTATTTTTAAAAAGCTAACTTTATAATATATTAGTTGTAAGGTTAAATAAATATATATTTGTTTATACAGTTTTTTTTATACAATTATTTTGGATAATTGACAAAAATTTACTTTGAATATCTTGCTCTTACATTTCTACCTAACATTTCATTTAATTAAATTTTTTACAAAATATATAATAGATAGGATTATTGATTTCAGATCAAAACATAGATTCATCAATCCATCCATTATTTTGGATAATTGACAAAAATTTATTTCGAATATCTTGCTATTATGTTTCTACATAACATTTTCAATATAATACTTTTCGTTTAATTAAAATCTTTACAAAATTTGTAGTAATAGATTAAATTATTGATTTCAGATTAGAAAATACATCCATCCATCGACCCATCCATCCATCTATCCATCCATCTATCTATCGATTCATCTTCATGGTCCGTTCTTCGTTACGTGTCAGTAGGAAGTAGAGAGACTCGATCTCACGAGCGTTGGCGTTTCCGGATGTATCGTATAGGGCCAATATAGGGATGGGTCTTGCTGTCACATCCTCTTGTCTTAGATTACAACAAGCTCTCTCTCTCTTTCTCTTTCTCTTTCTCATTCTCTCACTCTCCCTCATCGACCTAGGAAGAAGACGTGTTCACATATATATACACATACACATTCGCGTAGATGCATCTACGTGACTGTAGGTGTAGAAGCGTCACTTAATTTCAGCATCAAGAAGGACGTCCTATCACTCTCTTACTCTCACACACACACATACATACACATATATACTCTCTCTCTACTTCATTACCTCTTTGTCTATCACTCTATCCATCTCTGGTAACCGAAATCCCTGCTTTTACTCATGATTGTGAACAGTTCGTAACCAGGTATCGGTGAATCGTGAGAAACGAAAATTGTAATACTTTTTTTTTTATATTAATAATATTACACGAAGACGTTTTTAATTATTATAATCGTAAAGAAACTCTTTGATTGCAAAAGAAAGAAAAAAAAAAAAAGAAAAAGAAGGAAAATTAATTGGGTTTTTGTTTTTTTTTTTAATACAACGGTTATCGGATTTCTTTTGAACAACGTTGTTAAGTCTTAATTAATTTGTTGTTCCCTTTTTTTTTTCTTTTTCTTTCTTCTCCCTCTTCTTTTCATTATATTATATCTCTGTGTTATTTGAAGATAATATATTTTTTTAATTCAAGAGAATAATTGTGGTCAAGTTTAGTTGGTAGAATCGTGTGTATCAAAGAATATCCTCTTTCTTTTCTATCACCCAGTAACCGTTGGTTGTCGGTGCTTTCGATGCACTTTGGAAAGGCACCACTACAACTAGAACTACAACTACAACTACCATCACGACTATGACTACGACTACGACAACGACTACGAAAACGACGAGTAGGAGGATCACCGAAGCGGAAAGGCGGCCGGTGAATTATCGAACGGGTTCCTACCGTTAGCTACTACGAAGCTCTCGATTCTCGAGGTCACGTAAATGGATTGCGAAAACTTTGGTGGTCCCGGATAGGTCCCGGGGAATTCTTATTACTGCTTCTGCACGTTTCGCGAAACGGCTTCTCGAGTGGGTCAAATGGCGTACCAACACCACACAGGAAAAAGAGAAAGAGACACACAGAGATACAGAAATAGAAAACTTTAAACGTCTCTACACACACATATATATATATATGTATATATTGTTTGAATCCCTTTAAATATTAACCCTTTGAGTGCTATGGACGCATATATGCGTTTGGTAAAAGTTGATACGCGTGTTGTTTATCAATATGAATGTAAAATAATATAATATTTTTGCTTGTATCTTGTCAGATGAAAAATAATATTGTGAGAAACACAAAAATTGTAATTATTAATATTAACATATTTTATTATATATACAACATATTA
>NW_014569759.1:111254-125868 GCF_001313835.1 Polistes canadensis | reverse complement strand
ACAGAAGAAAAAAGGATAGAAGTAAAAAAAAATAATAATAATAATAATAATAATAATAATAATAATAATAATAATAATGATAATAACAAATTAAACGCTCTTATATAATAGCGAATAAATAATTATTGCAATAATTGTACCGGTTGTAAATATAATAAACATTTTAAATTTTTTTCAACAAAAAATATTACATAATATGACAAACATTGTTTGTTCATTATATATAATTAACTTCGATCAAATATCTTGGCCGGGGGGAGGTGAGGAGAGGGTCTGAGGTTTCGTTTCGTTATTTCCAATTTTTCTTTCGACTTTTTTAAGAATCTCTCTAATCGAAAAATCGTATATTTTTTATTTCTTCTTATTTTTCTCTCTCTCTTACGTCGAATATATTTTTCTTTGACGAATAGGAACACACGTTCTTCTATTTTTTTTCTTTGCTTTCCCCTCCGAGAAATGTCTCAAGAGATTATTCCCACTCCTTTTCTCTCTTTCCCTTCCTTCTGCCCCGACCCCTTCCCTTCCCATTCCTCCCCCTTCATTTCTTCTTACCCCACGACTAAGAGAATCACTATAATTTCGCAGTGCTGTTTAATAAACGACTAGAGAATCGGAATACGACGCAAGAACGTCGGAGAAGCTTATTACTTCTGCGACTTTTCTTCTTATTTTTCTTTTTTCTTTTTTTTCCTCGCAATAAGGAAAGAAGAATACCTACGACGTTATTTCGTAAAGGTTCTGTTGATGGAGGGGGCAGGATGTGGAGGGGGAAGTGTCCGTATCTTCTTTCTCTTTCTTTCTGAACCAACCACCCACCCCTCCTCCCTCTCACACCATCACCGTTACCTCGAATGACATTATCAATTTCGAAGGATTATTTCACTGAATTTGCCACCCACCATCATCACCAATGGAACCACCCACCCACCCACGGAACCAAAAGACAATTATCCTTTCGAGTCTCAATTTTCTTCAGGATTTACGGTATCTTTCATTTTCTGACAATTGTTTCCTTTTTTCTGTTTTTTTTTTTTGTGTTTTTGTATTTGTCACGTCCGATGATTATGCTTAATCACCTTTGGTGTCCCCCCTCCTCCCTCCCTCTTCACTCCTTCCTCTCTCTCTTTCTCTCTCTGTTTTTATTTCTTTTTATCTTTGTATTTTCTCGTTGGTTAACTATACATTAATATAAACACACTGATATAATAATTATTAATTAAAATTTATAATGAAATATATACATTAATATATAGACTGTGATATAATTAATAACTAAATTTATAATTTGACAATATTGACGTTTGTTAGCGTTAATTGCGAACTGCATCGAAAAGTGAGGAATGCATTATGCGTTTTTTTTTGTTGATATCGAGAGATCATAATATTTATGTATGCACTCATATTTCAATACTTCTAACAATCGAAATGATATTTCATTCGTATTTATTGTTATTTTAGTATTTTACGAAAAATCGTACGATTAGAAAACTTGAAGGGGTGAAATGAGAAAGAAAAAAAAGAAGGGGTTAAGGATAAGAATTTTTCTTTCGAAATGATTTTCTACGATTTCGTATTTAAATCGTTACTTCCAACTGTTTACTTTGTATTTCCCATTGATTATTATTATTATCGGTTCGTTGTAGTTAAACCTGCACAAGTTACGGGGATCGATATCAATGTTTTAAGAATCGAAGTAAGATTCTAACGAATTCGGAAACCCTCCGGGGGTATGTGGGTGTTAGGTGTTAGGGAGGGAAGGGGGTGGTGATGCAGAATAAAGAGCTATTCTCTTAATGATCAAGGTAAATGAGAATGAGAATGCCAATTAAAGCGCAATCGTTAGCATTACGTTTGGAAAATGTAGTAAAAGTAAGTACTTAACTATTATACATACTTATACCTATTTAACTAAGTAACTAACTAACGATAAGATGACTATCCCAACGATTCTGATAATATACTTTTCTTAGGAATATTTAAATGGGGTCGAATATTTGACTAGATTTTTACGATATGATTAGAATGAAATTTTGGAAATCGATTGGAATATTAATTCGTTTAAATTGCTGTTAATATTTTTGTGTTCGTTTATATTATATTATATTAAGAGTGCAACAATTAATTCGATCTAGTTTTTTCTTTTTCATTTTCTCTCTCTCTTCCTCCCTTTCCGTTGTTAACTTTGGAAATTTTGGTTAGAGAAAAAACTAGATGCAGAATTACATCTTGAAAAATACGATATAATTTGATTACTTTATTTTCTAATTATAAACTTATCGATAATAATCAATGTATACCTATTCCTATATCGTGATATATTTTTATATAGAATAGGAAGGATTGTAACCAATTGAATATATTTTCTTTTATTTCAAAATGAATAACGTATATCATATACATTTTATCCGTTTTCATCAAATTTTCTTCAACAAATTACAAATTAATTAGGTTTAAGGTTAAATATGTAAATCGTGTGCAAAACACAATAATAATTATCAGATATCGAACCGAAATAAATCCCTTCCAGAGATATTTCTTATTTCTAAGAGAAAAAAAACAACCCCCTTTTTTTCTTTCACCGAATTTATTGACCAAGCTTAATAATTTCGTATGAAAAGAACGTAGGAATGAAAAATGGTAAGATAACCGATTCGAGAATAGTACGAGGGAGATAGGAAAAGTAAGAAAAAGAAAAAGAAAAATAAAAAGGATCCATAATCTTCATTGGAAGAGGATGGAATTGATCGGTGAGGTTTTAGTAGACAGAAGATCGGAGTCTTCTCGTCATGGTGTAGTGATAGTAGTAGTAGTAGTAGTAGTAGTAGTCGTGGTTGGTGGTTATTCCTCGCACGAGGGTCACGTACGAATTCCAAATCGTCGACCTTGCACGTTGAAAATCGTTCGTGCGCAATCTTAACTCACAAGAAATCTCATCTGACATTACCTTAGTAGTAGATATCAAAATCAGCCCGTTATTATCTATGGTATCCTGAATTTCAAGAGTGGACGTAAGCCAAAATCCTTTGTAATACGTTAAACTATTATCATCACCTAAATCTCATACTGTTTGTCCGTATCGTGGATAGTACATATAACTTATGTATTAATCTGCATGCATATACATATATTCTCATCTATGTGTTACGGATAAGGATACATTGTAGTATATATACAACAAACAAACACACACACATATATATATATATATATCTAAAATGGGTCTGATAAGCCAGTGTGTCATTGAATTCATGCGTTGTCCAGTTGTATCTTAGCATGGTATGTGTTGAGCTCACGTTCTCAGTCCAACCAACCAACCAACCAACCAACCAACCAACCAAGTAAGCAAGTAAGCAAGTAAGCAAGCAAGCAAAAGCAAGCAGGAACGAGCCGACCATTACACAAGCGCGAATCGCTTTCACTTGGCAAACGTGAACACTCTGATATAGGGGGTAGGGTAGGGATAGGAGTACGAGTACGGTAGGGGGCCTGTTCCTTGTGTTTGTATCTATTTGCACGGTCCTCAGCTATTTCGGTATCCATCTCCTCGATTCGAATTCTCTATCTGTCTCTGTCTATCCTCTCATTGTCTGTCTCATACATGTACAATTTCAATTGAGGTCAGTATACCTCTACCTAACTCCACCTCTCATGCTCGCGACCGTACGCACTAGATTAACCGTTCTAATTTAACGTAACCGCGTTAGAACACTCGGTCACTGACGCCTTATTCTAACACCTACATTCTTTACCTCTTTCTGTGTGTGTGTGTGTATGTATGTATCTTTATCTTTGAGAGACGAACAGGTGTTAGCTGCATTTCCTGAGATTATTGATCATTTCATCTTTTTTACTTACTTTCATTTTCACTATCTATCTCTTTCTCTTTATTTCTTTTTTTCTGTTCATGTTTCTCTTTTTGTAGAAAATGAGTCATAAAGAATTCTTGGCTAAAAGTAAATCTGATCGTGAGTTTTAATACAATATCGTTTGGCAAAGATAAGATAAAATAGGAAGATACGTTACGTTATATTTATTTGTTCTTTAATCATTCGGAAATATTTAATTATTATTATTTTTTTTGTTTGGTTTAAGATACAAGCATGTGGATTATGATAATAATATAAGGGAAAATATAATAATAGTTTAAAATGTTATTTTATAGTTAGTGTTACTCTCTAATTTATCTCTTTCTCAAGATTTACTACTTTCTTGATAAAAAACTGTCGATTCATGCACACGTACACACACATACTATATATATATCTTTCATTCTTTCTTTTTATAAACACACTATTCTATTTACGTTACTTTTTGTTCCATAGTTAGTTCAGAATAACGCGTACCGCGTGAACGACATTAACAATACCGTTTTCTTTTTTCCCCCCTGCTCCTCTTCCTCCCTTACACCCCACCCAACCCTCCCACCGTTCAAGAGACAAAGCGGGAAACAATTGAGTCAACACAAAAGAAATAAAAAATAAAAAGGGGTTAAGAGAAAGAAGAAATAAACAATGACAGTTTGTTGTTGTTTTCTTCTTCTTTTTTTTTTTTTTTATATTTTCCACCCACAATAGGTTTGTTTTCTTTTCTCATTTCACTTTTCCTCGATTCATTTTTAAAAAGTATGTTGCTTATGCATAGTTTATTATTATTTATTAACAATTAAATCACGTGGGAGGTGACAAAGACGTAACATATTAATAAACAATTAAGTAATAATTGAATAATTAATTATCTCATATATTTGTGTGTAATATTCCTTATACAAAAAATAAATAATATTAAACAATAATGTTATTATATTAAAATACTGCAAGTTTGTTTGTATATTTCAGTGTAAATTGGTTAAAATCTAGTGAGAATTACGTATAAAAAGTTGACGACAGATAAGGGTTAATAATTTTCATTAAATCGTTGATTTATCGATCGAGATCTGAGATTATTATCATGGAAAACGTAGTTAAATTGAAATCTATTTCGAATTTATATATATGTAACGTAAGCGTGTTATCTCGCAAATCTTAATGTTTTCCCCCATAAGCCCTCATATTCACCCTCACCCTTACCCTTAGCCCTTATCTTCAGCCTAACCCTCAGCCTTTCAGATTGCACTTTGATAACGCGAAAACCATTGGTATCAATCATCTATCAATCCATCCATCTATCAATTTATCCATCTATCCAATCCGGTTTTAGTAACAAGTTCGACTCGTTTGAAAACGCGCCCTGGTTATTTATAGATGATTTTCTAGATTTGGGACACGGAAATGGTACGTAAAGCTTATACGGCACCATTATGTCAATCCAGTTTCTTATGAAAAGTGTGCTTTTACCTATCCCTAGTTTATTGATTATAAATCACATTTTATTTATTACATTTATTTATTTATTTTCTACGTACGTATTTTTATTTCTACCCATTTTTTCTATATTATTTTTATTATTGTGGTGTTCTTATTAACACGTATACGCATTTTTATTTGGAATTTAATCGAATTAGAATATAATAATATACGAGTGATATCAATTAAAATAAGATCGAATTAAGAAAAGTTATAAATAATTGGGATTTAAGATTGTGTGAAATTTTCAATATATCACTGCAACATTATATTAAATTAAAAATTCATTGTTGTTTTAATATTGAAAGTAAGGAAAATTGTGTTATAAATTTTAAATAGTATTTATTTAAATAATATGAAAATTAAAAACTGTTAATTATTCTCAATAGTTATACACAAGATAGATTGTACTTTACTTAATTGTTTTTCATACGGTCACTGTACATTATTGTTGCAACCCCGACCCGATTGCAATATAACATTCGCTTTACGCTAACGTACCACCTTACGCTCGGCTTCCCTTCACGTTGGGAATTGTGAAAAAAATAAAAAAAAATCCAATGGAAAACTAGAAAAGGAAAGAAAGAACGGTTAAGGTAAATAAATAACTAAATAAATAAAGAATTTGTAAAAAATAAAACGAAAAACAAAAAAGTAAAAGAAAAATCTCGTATAATATGCCGGTTTACGTACATGAAAACGAACTAAAGTTGAATTCGACTTACGTGATGTATACGTTATTTGAATATGAAAAAAACAACAAACAAACAAACAAATATCGCCGTGATTCGTCGTTTACTCCACATATACAATATGTTTTGCAAATAAAAATATCCTATGTCGAATACGTTTGACCACGTTCCTTTGACACGTAATCAAAATTTTCTCGGGAAAATATCGAAAATGAACAATATTTTTGGCGTTTTTAATGAATTTTTCAATAAAATTTGAAACAATTTTTTGCAAATTATATCTACGAAAAATTTCTAAAATTATTTGTTTTAATTTTTACAAGCCATTAAATATTTTAATATCTAATATCAAATATTTAAACTTATAACACTTTATTTAAAAATATTCAACATTCAAAGGGTTGATAAACGTTATTCGATTAAAAAACAATAAAAAAAAGTAAAAAAACAATTTTCGATGAATTTCGTAAGGAAACGAAAAAAGCGCATGTAAACAAACACGATTGGTTGTTACTTTTCTATGATGCTTTCTGCTGCAATCTCATGGGAATGTTTTATTAGAAGGAAGAGAAGGGTGTGAGGGGAGAAGTAGACGAGACGAGGGGCGAAGGGGGCGGGGGTGTAAAGAGGGCGGAAATACGAAAGCGAGGGAGCGAAATTACCTGCAGTTTGGTCGTGGCAAACTTTGAAAGTAGTTTGCATCTTAATTAAGCAATGATATCGTGTTAAGGACAGTCAGTGGGGAGCACGATTTGCTGTGTGGTCCAGCACCTCCTTCACCCTTATTCACCCTCCTTATCATCCCCTCCTCTATTCCCACCCTTTCTATCCTTTCATTCGTCCCCTTTGTTTTCTTCTTTTTGTCGAGAAAAAAGTGCATTATAGGCCGAAATCACGAAAACGTTAGATAAAAATTTATAGAATAATTTATAAACCAATTAGAATATGCCCTTATTGGTAATTAATATATAGTTATTAATTTTTTTTTTTAAATATTTCTAATATCGCATCGATGATAAACGCGTTGCAGTTTACTTTCTAATAACATTTACATTTGTTATTTATGTAAATGTTTAACAATCCAATTCAATCATCTTTATTGTCAGGAAAATATTCAATTATTTATATGTTGAAATCAGAAAAATATTAACTTCACCATAGACATTAAAAGAGATCATAATTTTCTGGACATTGCAACGCGAGTTGCAAATGCAACGTTTCCTTCGATGCTTCGCATTTCAAACTATTAATTTACAAATATGTGCATAATCATTTATTCATAAGAAATGATCGATAAATATGCTACAGGGTCTGCTAAACATATTCCATAAGTTAAAAGTTTTTCGTTTCTTTTTTTTTTGAAAGTTTGTGCACATTATGTCGAATTTTGAACGAATGTGCATCGTGCTATTGCATTTGTGGGGTGGGATTGGCATGCTGTATCCACTTCGTCGAATAAATTTACCTTCCTGCGTATTACGAGCGTTTAAATTTGACTGAGAACTAATTTTCTTGGATTAGAATACGTTAAGAGAGAATACAAATCCAAAACCGATGTGTTTGCCAGGATTTTCCACGTGGGATATGCACGACGATTATCGGATTTAAAACTGATTATTCTAGCAATTCTGTTTCTCGGTACTTTACTTCATTTTGTTCTATCGCTTTTTCTTTCTATCCCTCTTCCTCTTCCTCAATTATTTTTTTCTTTCCCTCATTTCTTTTTATCCTTTATTGCACTTCGTACAAATTTTACAATAACTCGTGCCATAGTTTCCATTTAGATCGCGTTAACCTTTAATGAATTAAACCATATAAAAAATAACTGCAAGTTTTGTATTTTCTTTCTCTTTATATAACAAAATTAATATTCTTAATTAATTATTAATAAATAATTATTTATATAGGAATAAATAATCGTACATCATCTAATTCAATAAAATCATTTGATTATACGGATTTGTCTTTTGTTTTTTTTTAATATATAAGAAAATGAATATTCCTTTAACTAATTATTAAGTTAAGCGTGTTGTAAAATTTGCTATTACGTAGATTTAAGAATGATATCACGAGTGGGGGCAGGGTGGAGGAGTTACTTTGTAATACGTAAAAGATCACGATTTCCATTATTCTTGATAAATCATAGTTATTTCTCGTAACTATTCTTGCTACCCCGGGATTACGATTCAAAAGTTAATTTCTCTTGGGAATCGTCGGTACGATACTTAATTTAGTCTCGTTTAGCTTAATTAGCTTTGATATAATACGAAATACGGTTTAGCGACTCCTACGGTATATTCCGGACGCAAACTGAGTTTATTGTTTTATTTCCTGCTAACTCTTCCTTTTTATTTTCTTTTTTTTCTTTTTTTTATTCTTTTCCTTCCCGAAATTTTGTGTTTCGAGAATATGCAAATTCGACGATTACACGTACAACGGTAGTGTAATACCAGTTATATATATGAGTATGTGTTTTTTTCAACCTTTCCTTTATTTTTTTGTATTTTTTTTTTTTTTTTTGTATTTTTTTTATTCACGTCCAGTTACGAAACCGTCCCGGATATTTAGATTTGTCATCGAAAACAACGTTTAACGAACGTATTTTGCAAGTATCTGCAACTTTTTTGTTTTAATTCGCTAAACAACTTTTAAACACGTCCCATTGATAAAGATTTAAATATGAATACGAGAAAAGATTCTTTCTTACGTTTTTTTATTTCCTTGTTTTTTTTCTTTTTCATTTTCTTTTTCTTTTTTCTACTTTTATTCTTCATTTCCCGTGCGAATAGAAAACGATTTCTTTTAAATGGGAACGAATTTAAACAAGTAAAAGTAGATCAAATAAAAGTAAAAGAAAGAAAATAAGAACGGTGGTGGTGGTGGTGGTGGTTCTCTATCGAAAAGAAATCTTTTTAAACATCGTAGATTCCTCGAAAGTGAAACGAACCGTTTGAATTCGTATTTGAAGTTCATTGATCTGCTTAATTCCAAGATGAATGTACTCGGCAGCTGCGGGGATACTCCATTCTCGGAAGTTGAACTTTTGAACTTGAACCCGCTGAAAAGTTTCTTTACGATTCTAAGACGCTATCAATAGTTCCTTTAGAAAGTTCTTCTTCAATAGTAAATCGAGTTGACTACATTGTTCATGGAAAATTTCATTCGTATCCTTATCCCATCATCGATCAAATTGTACAAATGCATAAATCTCTGCTTTGATTATTGTTTATTAACAACAAAATCTTTTATTTTCATTCATTTATTATAAATATATATGGGGTTAAATACGAAGCCATAAAATCTATCTATGAAGAAAGTTTACGAATTTGGGGGTAGAAGATTTGTCATATAATCATTGTACATGTATTGGATCATCCCCCAAAAGTATTTTGATTATTTTTTTTACTCAATTTTATATGCACAATAATTTTGCATTTAATTCAATGTGACTGAATTATCAATTGAAGTGATAGACTGGAATAAATTCCGTGAAATCTAATGAAATCATCTAAAATATAAAATATTGTGCGCGTGCTTAATTTATTAAGAAAAAAAGAAAAAAGTAAAAGAAATTTATAAAAAAGTTCTGAATGTTACACGTGAAGGTGTTGTACGAAACAGAATGAATCAGCATGGTCAACACGTATTAAATACGTCAGGAAAATACCGAATATTTGGTTTTATTCTTATACATTAATATTTTGGACAAACACCAAGTGACTATGTACGTAAATCTTAACATTCTACAATTTCAGTCTTTCACGATAACATATATATATATATGTAACTATATACACTTAATCCTTGGAAGATTGTTAAACTCGTCGTCAAAGTAGGAAATCCTCAGGATAGATTGTGCATACCGTATCGTACAAAAGCTCATCCTGATTAGATCGAGTCCATAACAAACGTGCTTTTGGGAGGCCAAATAGCTCATACATCGTTATCAACGAAATTCCTCTAATTGTTTCGAACATCGATTTGTTATCCTATTGAAACGGAAACTCTAACGCGTCTTACGGTCGTCCATTCGAGATCGATCGATCGTAAATTCTACCAACGTCGAATAATATGCTTAAGAATTTTCTAATACGATTACTCGAGAAGAGAAACGCGAAAGATGGCCGAGGGGAAGTGGCAAAGGTGGAAGAAAATAATTATAAACGTGAATATCGAATTGTTATAATCAAATTTTACATTACACTCGTAAGAACATATTTAATATATTTAAACATACTACAAATTGGAATCCGTTTTACGTATACCTTGTTTGTATACTTTATTATCGTAAAAGTTAAATTATGAAAAGCCGTAACATCGAACGCAGAATTTTAATTAGAAAATTTACAAATTGTCCGTATAAAATATTAGTTGTGTACGTTTAATATCAACCTCATTTCGTCGATGTTGATATATATATATATAAAGTTATATATTTTAATAAAAATTAACATCCTTATATGAATGTGTTTAATTATGTTTTTTTTTTTTCTGGTCGTATTATAAAAGCCGAAAAAAGAAAAAAATCCAACAAAAGTGTGTTCCAGTGTTAGTAAGTAAAAGTTACTTAAAGAATTTCGGACAATTTCGTGTGTCTATCCACAAGAGAATAAGAATAAAGGATAGAAGCGGTTAACCGAAAACATCTTCCTTGGTTAAACCTTTTTGAGTCCCAAGAGGAAGAAAGGAAGGAAGAAAGGAAGGAAGGAAGGAAGAATGGGTAACTATTGGGGGTTTGGGGTTAGGGGTTGTAGAAAGGGGAATAGAGAGAGTCGAGGGGTTGAAAGTACGATACTCGTTGCTAGTGGAGAAGAGATCTCAGGTGGTTGCTCAACGCGAGATAGCTAACTCGAGGGCTCGTTTATGGTGAAGCAAGGTTCGCACCGTATCGTACGTACTGTAACCTACCGGAAGATCAGACTTGCTTGCGGCTTCTGTCAAGATTAGTTTACTGGCCTTGCCCGGTAGTGGTGGTAATAGTAGTGGTAGTGGTAGTGGTCGGAAGCTTTACTGTTAAAAAGATACAATTTCTATATACAGAAGTAAAATAAGAATCAAAACAGTTGTTGATTATTTCCAATAGTTTGGTTATCAAATTTTTCTTCTATCACATTTCTATAAATTTCTTTTAATAATAACCTTTGAAACTAGACTCGTTAAAAAGATTTAATATTCTTAACCCTTTGGGTACATTTGACGTTTGAGACACGTCATTCATTTTTTTCCCCTAGGAGCGGATGATGTGAATAAGACGTCAAACCAAAAATTAAACTCTTGGGTATATTTGAGATCTGAGAGTCGTCACTCACTTGTTTTCTATTTATCATTTCGTTTGGCAGCGATTACTTGAAGACATCTTAATACTACATATTTCACTAATATTTTAGAAATAAATAAATTCTTACGTAAAATGTGTACTGTTTTTACATACTACTCGAAGCAACCAAAAATTTATATCAGTTCAACATGCAAAGATTTTCTCAAACAAATCCGTAACCAAATGGTTAATCAATCAGAAAATGAATATAAATAATATAAATAAATAATATAAATATATATTTATATATATTTTTTATATGAATATAAATGTATTATTTTTAATCGAATTAAGCACGAGTGTTTAGTAAGAAAATGTAAGAATAAACCTTTGCGAACTTTGGCTATTGTTTTGACGTCATATTCAATAACCAGACGAGTTTAAAATAATTGAAATAATTGTTATTAATCATATTAAAGAGTTATTTTCCAGGATATTCAGTATCATTGAATCTTTCCTTTTTAACCGAGGGGTAATCCAGTGGGATTCTTATCAAGCTTTCGATCAAGGGAGTTGGTGGGTGGAATTCTGAGTTCGCGCGCGCGTGTTTATCGATTTGAAAGTATAAAGACAGGAAGGAAGAAAGGAAGGAAGGAAGGTTGGTTGGTTAGTTGGTTGGGTGGGTGAAATAATAAGAAAAAGTAGAAGAAAAAAGGGGGGACACAGACGGTAAGGTTCTCTTTAATTCGAGTTCGTTTAATGAAGCGTATGAAGATTTCTAATGAACGTTGAAAATAGAATTATGTACGAACGATAAAATCGACGATTAGTGTCTCGTGCTTAACGAACTCTCTCTCTCTCTTTCTCCCTTTCTCTATCTCTGTTTCTCTTTTTCCCTCTACTTCTACTGTTCAAAGAATTCTATTCAAGGATTTAGTTCGTAGAATGATAGAAATAGTCTTAACACGTTCTTGATTTTCTTGATTGAAGGATTCCCAATACTTTTCTAATTATACTTTCTTCTATTATTATCTTCTTCTTCTTCTTCTTTTTATTAAGACTTCATCCTGTTATAATAGTTTATTTTTATTGCTATTATTTTATCTATTATTTAATATTAATAAAAATATCTTACAAGTATGAAATAATATTAAGGTTATTCGATAAAACTTTTTCGTGCAGTTGGATTTATTTAAAAAAAAAAAAAAAAGAAAAAATACTAGCACACCTCGTCGTTTATAATAATTTATCTATTTCTTTTTGATGCAAATATTTTTTTCTCTCTCTCTCTCTCTCTTTCTATCTTTTTACTTTACCTACATTTTCAATGTTACTATCAATGGAATACAATTTATGATAATTATACGAACGATAATGCACAATTTGTGTAATTCGCATTGTTAAATTATAATATAGCAATATCGAAAGATATTATTAACTCCATCCTTACGTGATGAGCTAAACTATAATATGTATGTGTATGTATTTATGTGAGAGAAAGAGAGAGAGAGAAAGAGAGACAACAATGTATGTATTTTAATTGCAAAATACTATTCGACTAGTAGTTGCGTTATCGTTCACTGATTTATCAGGTCAATTTCTAACTATTATTACTGCATCATCCAACTTATTCCGATTATTTTCTAAACTGTTATATATATATCCGATATAAACAGAAAAAAAATTTGTATAAAAAGATTTAAAGTAAAACAAGAAAGAAAAAAAGGACGAATGGTTATTTTATCTTTTTACGAGAGACGACGTGTTTGGAGAAAAATATGATAAGGAATGAAAATCTAAAGTAGAATGATAAAATCAGAGTTCCTTTTTGATATTCGATAGGGAAAACGAGCACGAAACGATGACGTTTAAAAGCAGAAAAATCTTTAGAAACTTCGTCGTTAGTTACGTCCTAGTGGGTAAGCCAATTTATATAGGAGGAGGAGAAAAAGTAGCAGGAAAACGAAGAAGAAGAAGAAGGGATGAGAGTGAGAGAGAGAGGGGGTGGGTGAGGAGGAGGAGGAGGAGGAAGTAGAGAAGGAAACTTAGCAAAGCGAAACGATGTTGGCTGCGTTTTAAAAAGAACCGAGACTATACCACCCATCTGTGCAAAAACAGACAGAAGTGATTTCTGTTCTCGTCGTCGTCGTCGTCGTTCGACAAGTAACTCAACCCGAGGGGGAACGGGGAAGGGGTTCCTCCATTTAAGGTTCGAGATTTTGAAACTAAAGTGTAGGTTTTTTTTTTTATGGAAAGTCGAGTCGTAGTAGTAGTAGTAGTAATAGTAGTAGTAGTAGCAAACATAGAAACAGGATTACTGGGATTTTGGTTATAATGAGAAAAAAGTGGTCTTCGAGAAAATAAGATAAATCTAGTTCAATATATATAAATTACTTTATATATATATATATTTATTATTATTTTATATTATAATATATTTTTATTATATTTATTTTTTCTTGATGATAAAGGTTCATAGGGAACTTAGACATGAAAAGAAGTAGAACTTAATTTACCTAAGTTTTTTCTATTTTACAATTTGTCTGTAGATATTATGCAAATTTCTTTTGACTTTTTTTTATTTTTGACAGTTTAAATAACATGCGGGGATGGTAATTTACTACCTTATGAATGTATTTTTCGTTTTTAGACGTTAAAGATCGTTTTAGATCGTTATTCGTAACGATTTGAAGAATTAGAAGCGTGTTCTCTCTTTCCTCATGAAAGAAAGACCCCGGAGGTAAAAGTCTCTTGGAATACTCGACCTAACCGGTCGTTTATGAAACAAGCTAGTTTCAGAGTTACCTTTTTTCCCTCCTTCTCCACTCTCCTCCACCTCCACCACCACCTTCATCTCCACCTCACCCTTTTTCAGCAAACGAATAAGGATAACTGTGATATATATGGTTAAGTGAATAAAGTCGAGAACGAGCGTGCTAAGCATTCGACGACAACGAATGCAGGCAACCGATCCCCACAACCCACCTCCACCACCATCACCTAAATCGAAACCAACTTCGAAACTAACTCAACCGGTGTGTAGACCCAGAACCTTCCTCCAAACGTTTGTCACTCCTAAAACGAGTACTTTCCTTAAAACTGAAGAAGGAAAGATTGGATATCTGAATCGAGGCATGACTAAACTCTTTACTTACCTTCCTTTCCCGTTTTATCTTTTATCTTATTTATCTGAATCAAAGATTCTTTGCCAAGGCTACAAGGATTTATTCAATTAACTTGTGTAATATGTGAGACGTTTATTTTGAAAGTGGTCTAAGTCCATTTGAAGCTTATAAATATATATATATATATATATATATATA